>NW_025803671.1:0-11058 GCF_021613505.1 Equus quagga
AATTAAAAAAGCAGGCTACCCTTCTGTACTTTTTTCTTTGGACTTACAATCTGAGTTTATTTCTTGCCATTTATGTTTTCTCTTTGCCACCTTGACAAATCTCAATCTTACCCTACCTCATACCATATATAAACATCAATTCTAACTGATGATCTTAATGTGAAATGAAAAACCAATAAATTTCTAGAAGATAAAATAGGAGAGGGCCGGCCCAGTGGTGCAGCGGTTAAATTGGCATGTTCTGCTTCTCGATGGCCTGGGGTTCGCTGGTTCGGATCCTGGGTGCAGACATGGCACCGCTTGGCAAACGCCATGCTGTGGTAGGCGTCCCATGTATAAAGTAGAGGAAGATGGGCATGGATGTTAGCTCAGGGCTAGTCTTCCTCAGAAAAAAAAAGAGGAGGATTGGCAGTAGTTAGCTCAGGGCTAATCTTCCTCAAAAAAAAAAAAAAAAATAGGAGAATAACTCTATGACCTTGGGTTAGGCAAATATTTCTTAAACAGGACAAAAAAAGCACTAACAACAAAGAAAATGATTGATAAATTGAACTATATTAAAATTATGAACTTCTCTTAGACACTTAAGAGACTGAAAAGGCAAGAATAGAGTGGGAAAAGAGATTTGAGTGTGTGTGTGTGTGTGTGTCTGACAAACTACTCATTACAGAATATACAAGAGCTTTACAAATGAACAAGCAAAAACCAGATAAGCCAGTTTAAAAATGAAGAAAAAACTTATCGGTACTTCATAAAAAAGGCTATCCAAGTAGCCAATAAACAAATGAAAAGTGCTTAACCTCCTCAGTCATCAGAGAAATGCAAATTAAGACTACAATGAAGCACGCTTATACACTCATAAGAATGCCTAAAAGGAAAAAGACTCACATCAAACATTGACAAAGATGTGGAGCAACTAAAACTCTCATACGTACTGCGTGATACTATTTATATAAGGCTCAAAACCCAGCAAATACTAATGAATGATCGGTAAAATGCCTGCCTTTGCTGTGGCATGGGGGCAGGGGCAGGAGGAAGTGGGGATGGGGGTAGGAGGCTGAAGATGAGGATAAGACTGGGAAGGGGTTTCTGGGATGGGAGCTTCTGGGATGAAGGTACGGTTCTGTTTCTTCTCAGTGGTGCTTAGGTGTATGGGTTGACTTTGTGACAGTTCACTGAGTGGTACACTAATGATTGTGCCATTGTGGGCATGTATGTTATACTTTAAAAATTATAGCTACTGACACGAATAGCTAATTACAGCTAAAAAGCATGTCTTTGATATGTACTGATAATTACTGTGACAATAATTGGTCAACAAGAGAGTAGTCATATGTAAACTGACCCAAATACAAAATTATATTTCAACAATTTGGCATTTGAATATGAGACATACTCCTGCAGCAGGAGCTATGGAGATCATCTTGTTGGAAGTACATTTTAGAAATAAAATATCACCCATGTTATGAGGGTTATGGTAGAGTTCAGTTCCACTCCTAAGAGTGCTTTCAGTTGCTACTTCTGATGTGCCACCTCACGTTAGCAGATCACCAACATGTGGACGCTACTGGCAGTGCTAGTGGCTTAGGTGCTCTCTTCACTGCCTGTCAGGTGTCTGTGATAAGGTCCGGCAGAAGGGACCTATAAGTAGCTTTCCCTGGCCTTGCCCAGAACTGCTTTTGATATGAAGAGAAGAAGAGTGGCCTATAACATTAAAAAATTGAGATACAGCTCCCAGGTAACTATTTTCTTTACATAATTTCAGTCTTTCTCTTAATACAAAGCAAAGAAAGGGGTAATGTCCTCTAAGAAAATATAATAGAAACTATATATAATTAACTATTTCAATGCCTCTATTTCAAGCATTAGCTCCCACGATTGCTTGGTCTCAAACTAAGTTAAGTCCCTTATAGACTAAGTTCCAATATAGCTAAATGGAGGTAGCGTGATGAAGGTAAGAAAAGTAACACACTAGGAATCACATAATGTCTTCTATCCTTAGTGCTTCCACTAACCATCTGTGTGCCCTTAGGCAAATCTGGGGCTCCAGACTAGATGACCTCTAAGCTCCTCGTCTGATGTGAAAATGGCATGATTCCATATGCAATTTTGTAATGTGAACTTGAATATAAACATAATCCTGTCCTAACCATAAGATTTCACTTGAAGTTGTAGGTGGGTGGTCTAACAAATCTACTACAAACTATTTTTCTTTTCTCCTCCAAAAAAACTATGCAGGCTCTTCCTCCTATCTGCACTTTTCCCTCTGACTTCCTAATCACTTTTAAATATCTTGCTCTCTTAACAACAATAATCGTGCCAGCAAATGTCTATTGAGCATTTTCGATGAAGCAGGCATTGTTCTAAGTTTTACACATGTACTCTTCTTTAATTCTCCTAACAACCCTGCTATAATTTCTCCCATTTCAGAAATGAGGAAATTGAAGCACAAGAAGGTTAAATGACTTGCCCATAGTCATAGCCTAGTAAGCAAAAGAGTAAGCATTTGAACCCAGGCAATCTGATGCCAGAGCCCACATGGTAAGAATAGGATAAATATTAACAATGATCCACCTAAATTCTTACTACTTGCTGAGAACTGTTTCAAAGCACATTAAATACATTATATACAATTTCATAATTCTGTAAGATATATATTACTATACCTATGGTTAAGAGAGGAAAACTGAGGCATATAAAGTTTATGCAAATTTCTCAAGGATGGATAACTACTAAATAGCTGAGTCAAGATCTGAACAGTGGCCTGCTTCTTTATTGTATTGTCTTTTTTTCCTCTATCCTACTTTTTCTCCCTTTTCTCTTTGCCATTCTTCTCTCATTCACCCACTTTTTCCACCTATTTTTGCTTTAAAATATACAGTATCATGTATTTAATTCATCTCTAACATAAGGGACAACTCAGGGCATAAGTGTAAATTAAGACTGAAGATTAGATTAGAATATATGATATGTAATTCCAAGACCTAAAGCCTCAAAGATATATCATTATTTAGAAAAAATAATTTTGTATGAGTAAAACGCTAACAATATTTTCATGTGTTAAATCATTGTAGGTCAAATATCTTTAGTAAATACGTACAAACATTATAAGCATATATATAGTAACATTAGAAATTACAGAAGATATTGAAGCACCTTCTCATAATAATGCTGTCATATGAATTTATTTTTTTCTTCTATGAAATTCTTATACTGCTTCACTTTGTATAAAATCCTCTTTTGAAAAGAAGCTTTAAGAATTACTTTACTTTACTTGCATCACTGTGATTATCATAATTTCAATCTGAAATTTTAATGCTGTTTCTTTAATTTAATATGATATTTTCAGGATTTATTTTTAAATATCTTATTACATCACCCATAGAAATAAGATTGTTAGATTCTTTGCACACACTGTTTACTTCTTACTGGTCTCTGTGGGGTTAATTTGTCACCATTAATAGCTGCATTTTCTCTGCTCTATGTTGAATACTCTGGGGTTTTGTAATAAGACCAGTGCTTCCAAGGACTAAGAGAACTACACCATAATCTTGTCATTGGTGTTGTCTCTATACATTATATATGAAACTTTTAAAACATCCATATACTTAGATTCACTACGAATATCTGATAATTTTGTTGTGTCTTACTAAAACTAATCTCAAAACCATAAATTTTTGTGTCATTTTTTTCTCCAATACTTTTTTGAAAAAGCAATTTATTTTATCTTATAATGAAAGGATTATGTCTAAAAATACTATTACTAACAATGCCTTATTCAATATAAACTTTTTAAATGATTTTTTAAAAAATAAACTTTGAAAACATAAAAATAGATAAAATTCAGTTTCCCAGTGGCCTAAACACAGTATTAGACAGCTGAGTTGTGGAGTATATTTGGTATATCTATAGTCTTATCACATGGGATTGACAAATTCCAATTTACTAAAATGAACAATTTTAGGTTAAGAATGACTCAAATTTGACAATTTTTTTGTAATAATTGGTTAAAGCATTGAAGCACTGTTTCAGAATATTAAAGTATAGGGTAATTTTTTTACTCGTTTTTATTAGATGACTTCAAACAAATAACTTAATTCTTAATTCTACACCAAAAATAGCTGTAAAATAGTGTGAATTCTGTTACCTTATTCTCAGTGTTGCCTTTTGTTTCCTAGGTAATAATTGTCACTCTGTATCAAGAACGTCAAGAGCATGCTCTGTACTTTATAAACATTATTCTGTTAAATCCTCCCAACAGTCCTCTGAAGTAGGCTTTCCAATTCTTGTTTTACAGATGAGGAAATGGAGGTTCAGAGTTTAATTAACATGACTAAGAGGATACAGGCAGGAAGAGGGAAAGCCAAGAGTTGAGCAAAGCTCTGTCTTACTACAAAGCCCATGCTTTTATTTAGTTACTTCAACACTAAGGCCAATTTTGACCAAGTGGTTTTTAAAGAGAAGGGGGAACGTTTTATTTTGGAGGAAGAGCAGAAAATGCTGCTACTTTAATTAACTCCCCTTTGTCCCTGCCTATTAAGACCCAAACTCCCATCTCAAGTATTACAGAACGTTTTAATATTGTTCTTGTTGCCCTTATCTTTCTTAGTTATCCCAAAGATGAAAAATGTTGGTAAAAACCACTGGGATGGTGATAGCTAGAATTAGACAGGGGCAGCTTGACAACCCCTACCCCCACAATGCCACCAAATCATGCTACATAGGAGGTTTATCCATGTTACCTACAAGTAGAGGAGATCTTGTTCCATGGTGTAAAACACTTCCTAAAACAATATTCCTAGTTGCCTAATGTAGTCAACCAACTCTTCAAATCACAAAACAGGGCAGATCCAGTTATAGAATATTTATAGACTAAACACATGGGATGCGCAGAACTGAAGTTTAAAACACATGGAGAGAACTTACACTGCTTTTCAAGATATTAATTTGAAATATCTCACAACTGGAAAGGACTTTTGAGCCACTTATCTCCTTTCACATTGCAGGTATTATTATTGGATGTTGCAAAGTCTGCCTTTGTTTCTGACCATTAATGACTACAGAAAAATGGCTACATATACAGTTTCACTCACACAAAACCAGCAGTGACACCTTCAAGAGAAATAATCCTAAACATATATTGAAGATTAAGCATAAATGTCATTACCACCATCTGCAAAGCCAGTTGCAGTGATAATAGGTACAGCCACCATAATCAGTCCACTGCTGCTCCAAACATACTTCATCAAGAACTGCTCTATCATGATGTACCACAAACGTTTGGATAAAATGAGGTTCATCTGATCGGCTAAAGCTTTGTAACTTTTCTGGAGTTGCTTCATTTCCACCTATAGAGGGAAAAAGAGGCAAGAACCCAGCATGAGTTATAAAAGTAAATATTGTATGTCTGAAGGCTTTCTTTAAAGATAGGTACACATTATTTTGTTTTACTTAGTATAGTATGATCTATGATTCTAACAACTAAAAAATACAGATTAATATAAGAATGAGTCATTATTATTTAATTTGGTCACACCTATATTATTGAAAAAAACCCATGATACTTAGTAAATATAAAGTACATGTCAGTGATTTATAATTTTTATTTCAAAATTACATGCATGAGGTTAAAATTAAACGATATTCTATAAGACATGAGTAAACAATGTTAGAACTTTATCCTTCTTGATCACACCAAAAATATTTGAAAATAAACACATGACACACATATGTGTAATTAGATTCCATTTTCGAACTAACTCAATTTGCTGGATTTTGTCTTAAATGCCGGAAGCCTACAGCATGCTATAATTTAAATCACTGAGTTCAATGATTCAAGAAGAATCACAAGTCAATATGACTAATACAACATATAAGCCCAATTTTCAAGGGGGAGTAGAAGTCCTAAATTTGCTTTAAATTTTCTTCTTCAGATTCCTACTACTGTAAAAATTTGTCTTGATAACTAATGATGCTTCAAAAAGTAAATAATTCTGCTTGGGAATTAAAATACCATTTCAACTTAAGAATATCTGAATATTTCATTTGTACTAAGTCATTTGTATTAAGATTTCAGATGCATCACCTTAAAAAATTTGGTCGTATTTAATATTCTGAGGTTACTTCAATGCTCTGGAAGTTTATGTAATTAGGCTAACTATTTTAGGGATCTGCTTAATGTCGAAAATCTTTAGTATTTAGAAATAACGTTCTGAAATTCCTTTTCTCCTCATTTCTTCTCTAATCTTAGCTTTTCTCTCAAAGCCAGACAAAATTTCATTTCACTGCCTCTTTTTATTTGTGTCAAACATGGTGCTGAACATTAACTAAGAGTTGGAAATGACATTTGTGAGACACACTCTCCTGCACTTCTTAGGACTGAGGACCCTCCATTGCTGACCAGACATGCAAAATTGTTAAACTTGTCTTTCATGTAAAAGGCCAGGGTTTTTTTTCCTCTTAAAAACAAAGGGCCCTCAATAATAACAACAAGAGAATACCATCCTAAATTTTCCATCTCAATGGACATGTGTTTACTCAGTTTCCAAACACATTTACTTCTAATGCTCTACAACCAATTAGGATTTAAGTTTTAAGAAAATGCTTCAGAGATAATTCTGAGCATGTTTGGGTAACTGAGGCTAAGTAGACTGAGTGCTGAAAATTTTATTCTCATGAAACTTTAGAAAAGTTTGCACTCTATAATTCTTTAACAACTTGTGAGTAAAAAGGGTAAGGAAGCATACATTCTAGTACAGGTTTAGATGTCATCGGAGTCTAAAACGCTACAGAAGTGGGTCCATCAACAGTACAACAGATGGTATCTAGCACTGCAGTGGCAGCTCGAACAGTCTCACATTTCACCCATCATCTTAATTTCTATCTTACCTTATGTCCTCTGTAAAAGGCAATTTCTTCAACATTGGCTATAATTCTGGAGTGCACATACCGCAAATAGCCTTTTCTATGAGCTTCTTCAGCCACCAATTTACCAAATTTGGGAGAGCAGGCTTTCAACACTTTAGCAGTGGCATATACCACAAGCCCTGCTAATAGGGTGGGCCCAATTGGGCTAGCTCCTCTGGATGTAGCAGTCTGGATGAGCGTATAGGAGGTCAGGATTACATCTAAAATAGGTTTGGTCAGATTAGAATACAAGTGAGCCACAGATTGGGAGAACATCATAATATCCTCAGTAAGAGACTGGTCAGGGTTTGCCAGCCTCCCATCCATATTGATCACCTTATAATAAGTCTGATTTGTAAAATAGGTTTCATAGGCATGGCCTACTAGGCGAGTTCTGAAGGCCAAAGCCAGTTTGCACTCCAGGTACCTTATTGCACTGTTCACAAAGGTAGCAGGGATGGCAATCATAAGCCACTTGATTAATTTGATGATGAAAGTCCGAGGCTTCTTTTCCACAATGCTTTTCACAATTTTTCCATCCAGACCAGCCACATAGATAGACAGAAATGTTCTCGAGATTAGAGCCACCGAGTGGAGGCAGAGCCACCCTGTTTCAGTGGTCACAAGTTTTGGAAAGAGAATTTTCCGAAGTTCTAGTAGCTGTTTGAAAAAATCTGCATTCACTCCAGGCGAAGAATTTTTACAAGTGGTCTCGGTGCAATGCAGTATTTCTCTGTTCTCTGCAGTCGGGTAAGCTGCTTCTTTTCTCTTCCTGTGGCCAGACTGCTTTAAACGCTTGCTAATGATGGGATAGAGGGTTTTCAGAGCATATGCTGCAGCCACCAGGCAGGCAGCCCTTTTAGCAGCGCTCGATCTGGTCCATTTCACTCGATCAGCTGCTGCATTTAGCATATGTGTCATTTTCCCAATTACCCAAACCGGCTTCAAAAAGAATTGGTTTTAAAAGATCATGATCCACCGGAATCCCCAGCAAATGTTTCAGAAAGTCCTACAGCGTTCCATAGTCCGCAGCATTTCTTCTCTTCTTTTTTAAAATTTTGCTTTTGTTTTTTTCAATTTTGTTCTGCTGTGACAGATGCAGCGGAGCTCAGACTCCACCGCACCTACTGGGGATGATTCCCTCAGAAGCTCAAGCTGCACTAAGCCGCCCCAAGCTCCTCCCTCACAGGCCCCTCATTGGCTGTGAGGATGGTGGGACCTTGGAATCCTCGCCGCTTCCCTTTGAACCTTGAAAATGAGGAGAAAGCAAAGCGAATTACATCCTTAGGCAGGAGTCCAAAGAGTTAAATGTCTATTTTTGGAAAGGTCGAATCAGGGCAGCCGCGGGCCACAAAACCTGCCCCAGCTACTGAGCATGCTCAGCGTCACTTAGAAACGCACAGAAGTTTCAGAATATACATCACTCCTCTAAGGTTTTAGTAGATACCACAAGGGGAAGAGCAGAAAGAAAAGGAAATTTCCAAGCGCTATAAAACGAGATGAGGCAGAAGGAGCTAGGGAGATGAGGGAGGAGGGGCAAGAGGACCAACATGAAATGAATGTGAAAAGGATATGGAATGAATGTGAAAGGGTATGGAATGAATCTGAAAGGGAGAGAGAGGGAAGGGACAAGCGGGAGGGACACTGGAGAAAACAAACTATCAAATACTTAGATCTGTTTTTCAGTCCCATTTTATTTTATTTTTTCTGTCTGTGTTTCTCATGAAGTCCCAGAATCTATCAGACAAGTCGTAATTGAGGGCATATTTTGTAAATAAATAGGAGAGAAGTCTTCTGCATTATAGAAAATAGTTCTTTGCTATATCTCCATCTCTATGTTTACTTGTCCTTACAATAAAAATCTTCCAGCCCCACAACTGCTATTTTTAGCAATGGAGATCTGATGCATTGGTATTTATTTACAAGGTGACTATTGAATAAAAAAGAGCAGTGTTTCACTTCCACCACCCTCTTGTGTCCTTTAGATAGTTGTTACTTGGAGGTGTGTGACTTTATAACCTAAAGTTAACCATTTGGGAATCCAACTGGAGTTAGATGGTGGAAATAGCTTCTCTGGGACCTTACTTCATTTTTTGAGAGTTCTTTGTCTTTTGCAAACTTTTGTTTTGCTTGTTTTGTTTAGGCTTAGAGATAATCTATTGGCTACTTCCCACTTTGGTTATTTGATTCAAACAAAGAGTGTTAAAAAAGTTTTCCCTACATCCCTAATGGAGGACTTAAACTGCTAAACAGTCAAGCAAAATTCTGCATACTTTTAAATATGTAAAATGTTTAGGTAAGGATGAGTGTGTTTTTGAATATGCAAAAACATTTTTGCTTCCCCACACCCACCACCCCCCACAACATACATACACATTTCTAGTCAACTGGAAGCCTGGGAAGATATGCATTAAATTAGAACAGAGGTTGGCAAATTATAACCCAACCAGTGGGCCAAATTTGGCCTGCCACCTGTTTTTTTTATGGCCCTTGAGATAAGAACAGTTTTTACATTTTAAAATGGTTGAAAACACATCACAAGAATAATAATATTTTGTGGTGCATGAAAATTACATGAAATTTTTATTTCAGTGTCCATAAATAAAGTTTTATTGGAACACAGCCACACCCATTTATTTATTTACTTATTTTCTATGGCTTTCAAGCCACAGAGCCAGAGCTGGATAGATGAAACAGAGCCTAAAATATTCACTATCTGGCCCTCTTCAGAAGAAGTTTGCCAACCCTTGTGCTAGAATATAAAACCTGTCTCAGTGTTGAATGATCTTCATTATTCAGTTTACTGTGAATAAAGAACTATTCTCCTTTTCATAAGTAACGATAGCTTTAAACTTTTAAAACTCCTTTCCCATGTACCTATATGAATTCCAAGAATCCTCACAGGTCTCTTTTCATTTGTTTGCATTCAATTCAGCAGATTGACTAATACATGAGTGGCAAATTCATGCAAATTTCTTTTATAGCTGGCCATATTAGCAGCACAATCTATCATTCATTCCATTGAGACTTTCTAAGTCTGTATGTAGAGATCATAGTGTTATAGTGGTTATTTTCAAAATCTTTTATTCCTAATCTCATGTTTTTCATGTGTCAAAGTAAGGATCTCTTACCCTTATAAACTTTAATTCTTTATGTCACATCTCCTGACTGTGATAAGACAGGTGGAGGGCCAGGGTAAACTTAGCTGGGGGTGATAGGAGGATGTTCAGCCAGGCAGAACACGTACACAGAGGGTTGCACCGGTCAGCAAGCAGCTGGCAGTTGAGGCAAGTGGCCTGCATCACTGGCATAGGACAGCCATATCAGGGGAGGAGCAGGGCAGTGGGAAATCTAGAAGCAAAGAAGGTTAGAGATCGAATCAGGCCTGCACTTAGTTGTAGGTAGGTCAGTTTATCAACTGATAATGAAGCTAGGGTATAGGAACAAGCTTTTATTGGCTTGAGTGAAAGACTTGTTAGAATGAGGAAAATAATCAAGATAGAAAGACAGAAATTTGGTTACCGGAATTGTGGTGCAGGGAAGGTTGGAGGCCAGTTACTAGAACTGGGGAAAAGGTCAATGTGAGATTTGACCTAATGATGAGCCACTTATGTACAGATGTAACTATCACCATTTTAATTCCACTCCCACCCTTCACTCTACCCTACCCCCAAGAGTCAGGGTTGGTCCTAGCATCTGAGACCAAGCTCAAGACTTCAGGGAAGGCAGAGGAAGAATTCAAGATGATAGGAAAACAGATACATAATTCCAGTTGGAAATATATGCCATTTAAGTAAGAAACTAAGAATGTCAAGGTACTTCTTTCATTTTTTGTATTGCCATGCAATTAAAGCAGAAAGAATGCTAATTTAGTTTGCATTTCAAACTAGGTGAGAAAAAAAGAGTGAAAAAAAGTCACTTGTTACTATAGTAAACATAATTCAGCCTAATTTCCACTCAATCTTCTCAACTTTACATGTGTTTATAGGGGAAAGCATTAAAATTTTTCTTAAGAGAGGAGAAATAATCTTAAAAAAAGATCTTGAAAATGAATGAAAGTTAAAAAATAAGCAAGAATTATCAAATTACTCTGTTCTCAAGCGTGATACTCTCAATGTCAGTGTCACAGTGGACATTACCAACAACCATGGAAGA
>NW_025803672.1:0-9265 GCF_021613505.1 Equus quagga
TATGTGGAGATCATGATGTACCTACTTCATATGTGCAAGGCACTTAGAAAAATGCCTGGCAGGCAGCAAGCTCTCAAGATTTGAGCCCAACATAATAATCCTTATCTTATAGAATTATTGTGAGCTGTAAGTGAGCTAATGTATTTAAAGTGCTGGCACATAGCAGATGGTCAATAAATGGTTGACACTGCTGTCACTTCCAAGGGTGCAGTAGAAGCCAGTGGCAATTAATTTTAAGTTCATCTTAGTATTATGGAACTCTACATGGAATATCTTAACCCGATTCTGTTCTCCCAGAATTGAGAGGAGCAGGCATATGTGGAGGGAGTTATACACAAGGAAGGAGCTGTGGAAAGTGAAGAGGACTTGAAAAGAGCAGACAGAGAAGAGAGCCTTAGACAACAGCATGAGACACAACTGGAGAAAGAACAATTCAGGGTGGGGCCCAGGGCTTATGAAAGAAGAGGGGCAGGGTGAGGGCTAGGAGAAGAGCCTGGGCCTGAGGCTGTAATAGGAAAACCCAGAAGTGAGAATACCCTCAGGATGCTAGAATAAAGAGAACAAAGCCTACAGTATTGGCTGGAAAGACGAGACAGCAACAATGATTTTCTAAGGCCACAGGCCGGGACACTGGCCAAGATGTAGCCAGATGCCTGTGGTTTTGGCTAAAAGGTGCTCTTTAGCCAAAAGTTGTGTTGGGAGCCAAACACAGAAAAACACCTAACTTCTCCCTATCCCAAAGGGAAAAGAAACTAGGGATGGTTTTTTAACCTGGAACTGGACAGTGGAAGAAGGCAGGACTTGACAGAATGACTTTATCTGAGAGTTGGGACCAGAGCAAAGGCCAGCCAACTAAGTGGAGGGCTGATTGTATATCAGAAGGTGGGATGGTGTGTGGGACGAGCAAGGAGCCTTTATTACTATAACCTATGCCAAATGAATGGGATGCAGCTAAGTCATGTGAGCATCACATCTATGGACCATACACATCACTTATTGAGCATCTACCAGTGTGTACCTTCAAGACGCTTAGACGATTAAGGAAAGGTCAGTCTCCAGGTGAAGGAAAGAAGAAATCTCCCCACCTTCTCCTCCTGGGTAGGGGTGGTATGGAATACATGTAGAGCCATTCAAGGGACAAGACAAGCTGTCTTGCCTCGTTCTGACAAATAACCGTCTGTGTGGTCCCCTAGGGCTTCTCTGGGATGATAAGGAGAAGAAAACTTTTTGAATGTTTTCCCACAGTTTTGGTGGGGAGAAGTAACAAAACAAAAAAAACTCTTGGGAAGAAATGATCATCCCACCCATTTTTGTATTTTTAAAAATTATTTAATATATCTGAAGTTTTAAGTTAGATAGATTTCCTTGTCATTTCCTGATCTTCCACAGTGGTAAATGCCCTGTCATCCCACTGGCCAGTTACTCCCAGTCATAGACACACTAAGGAATACAGGGTTAGTACAGCCAACAGCAATAACAGAACGTTAATGAGTCCACCCCCGAACTCAGACTGGTGACTTTCAGGCAGCTTGGGTTCAAGAATCTCTCAGACGGAGGCTCTGAGGAGAGACTCCTGAAGGCAGAATACCTACCAGCACACTCCTCCAGGGAACACAGGGAGGTCTCCGAGGACATTCCGGGGCAGCCAGGTCTGGAGCGGAAGGAAGTCAGGCACACGCGGCGATGCTCTCTGACACCATCCCCACACGTGGCACTACACTGGCTCCACGGCTGCCACAGTCCCCAAGTTTCTGCAAGGACATTAGCCATGCTTTTAATGCTAGTTCATTTGAGAATCAGACTTTAACTGTACCCAAATGAAGCAGCCAACTCAAATCTCAGGTCTTGAAAAGTCAGTAAATAAAAACATTCCTAAAGATGTGAAAAAGCTGGAAAAGAGTGTTGCTCCTACCCTTAAAACAAAGAAAGGCTATATAATCTACAAAACACTAACCTTCCTAGAACCCCACAGAGGTAAGATCACAGGGCCACCAACTAGCCTGGAATATAAGGAACGACAGGATGCAAACACTGCTTACCTGGGGCAGACACCAGGCCTCATATAAGCTGGTGAGAAGTCATCTAAAAATGTAATGAACTGCTAGAGGCCTAGTATGGGTTAGCATGGGAATATAGGACCCCTGGGAGCCACATATGCAGGGGGAATTTGTACCCATTTGCAGGCTCTTCCCGGATCTCAGCAGATGCTCACAAGGACTGAGAGCAGAGAAAGCCTCCCTTGTGATGGAAGCCCAAGCAGGGAAGGAGCAGCACTGTGGGAAAGACACAGACCTCACCCAGACCCTCCTCCACATCTGCTCTATCAACAAAAGCCTCGACCACTGGGGACAAGGCAGCAAACCTTGTAACTCTAAGAGCACCGGTTGAAACTCAGTGCCACTACGGAATGGAGAAGGAAGAAAATCCTTCACCCTGGAGAGGAGCAGACAATATCCTGGGCCCAGACTATGAGAGAGCTTCTAGCACTGGGGAGGGGCAGGATCATCAGGAAGGCCCCATCACTGAGACTTTGGGGCACAGCACTTGCCTGAGACTAAGGCTGAACTGGAACAAGAGGATGCTCTCCCACACCCATTGCCCGACCCCCATGCTGCACCAGGCCAGCAATTACCACGTATCAAGTAATAACAGTCTACTGCTGAGGCAGGGGCAAGAGTGACAGGAAAACCTCTCTGATGTACAGGCTCAAGTCTAAAGCTGAGGGTGCAACAGAAGCATGGAGAAAAACCCTCTGGCAACCCAACTCCTACCCTAATCACAAAGTAACCTTAGAAAATTTTGAACTCTGTCATGCACTGAAGGTAGCCATAGCAACAGCAAAAACCCAAACAGCCCCAATTCCTTACCACATTGACCAAATCCCCACACTAAAGGCCTAGCAAAAACAGGGTATGCCCATTTCCAGGCATAAATACTATCTGTCGGTGTCTACAATTCTAAAAAAGATGTCCAGCTTTCAAACAAAAATTGTGAGATACACAAAGAAGCGAGAAAAAAACCATAAACCATCTAGAGACAAAGTAATCAAGAGAACCAGACTCAGATGTGACCCAGATATTGGAACTATCAAAGAGAGAAGTTAAAATAACTATAATTAATATGTTAAAGACTTTAGTCGAAAACATGAGCAAGATGCATGAACAGATGGAAAATTCATCAAAGATTCATAAGCTTAAAAGAATCAAATGGAATGAAATGAATAGCGTGCTAACAGAGATGAAGAATGCCTTCCAGAGGCTCACCAGGAGACACGACACAGCTGAGGAAAGAAGCAGTGACTCTGAATACAGATCAATAGAAATCACGAAAACTGAAACACAAAAAGGAAGAAAAAGAGTGAACAAAACAGAATAGAATACACAAGAGGTCTGGGACAATATCAGATAGTCTCTTATACAAGTAACTGTAAAATAGCAGGAATGTATTATGTGTTTATAGGGCATATAAAGTAAAATGTATGACAACAATCACACAGAGAATGGGAGGAATGAATTGGGAGTGTACTGTCACAAGACCCTTACACTACATGTGAAGCAATATAACATTATTTGAAGGCAGACTGAAAGCAATTAAAGATGAATATTGCAAATTCTAGGACAACCACTAAAAAACATTTTAAGGTAGAAACAATAAACCAACAGTCTAAAGTAAACCATAAAAAATATTCAATTAATACAAAAGAAGCCAGAAAAAAGGGGGAAAAGAAACAAAGAACAGATGGAACAAATATAAAACTACCAATATGGTAGATCTTGGGGCCGGCCCCGTAGCCGAGTGGTTAAATTGGCACGCTCCACTGCGGCAGCCCAGGGTTTCGCTGGTTCGGATCCTGGGCACGGACATGGCACTGCTCATCAAGCCATGCTAAAGCGGGGTCCCACATATGCCACAACTAGAAGGACCCACAACTAAAATATGCACCTATGTACCGGAGGGCTTTGGAGAGAAAAAGGAAAAATAAAATCTTAAAAAGAAAAAAAAGCTGGTAGATCTTAATCCAACCATACAATGATTACAGTAAATATAAATAATCTAAAGACACCAATTAAAAGACAGATTGTGAGACTGGATAAAAAAGCATGACCCAACTACATGCTGTTTAAAGAAAATACCTTAAATACAAATACATAAATAGGTTAAAAGTAAAAGGATGGAAGAAGTTATACCTTGTGAACATCAATCAAAAGAAAACTGGAGTGGTTATATTAACGTCAGACAAAGTAGATGCCAGAACAAGGAATACTACCAGGGATAAAGAGGGACAATACATAGAGATAAAAGGGTCAATTCAGCGAGGAGACTTAACAACCCTCACAAGACCAGAGCTTCAAAATACATAAAAAACACTCCCCAAACCGTCATTATTGCTTGAGAAATGCAAACTTCTCTTCCAAGCATAGGTGCAACCACTCCCAGATAGAATAACTGAGTAGTCCCCTCTTAAAAAATAATCCTAATTGCCTACTCTATCAGCACCCATCCAACCCCAAGACCCATCAGGTCACGCCAACACTAGGCACCAAAGCAACCTCTGCATAAAAGCCCTTCTTCATCCTTTATGAAAAAAAACTCATACCGCAGTCAAAGGTATATAAAGCACTACGAAAACATGAGGAGAACGTGGAGGGCAGAGACATTCTCAGGTGAGCCAAGTGGTGCAATCTTTGGAGTGAGTGACTCATGGAATATGAGTTCTTCACAGCAATTAAAAGTTTCTGGGATCTTCACAAGAGTGGGAGCATTACAAACCAGTATCCTGGACTCACATCAACTGAGGTGTGGTAATTATGTTCCACCCAGAGGTCCAACTGAACACAATATCGGTTCTGTGCCTCCCAGATCACACTGCAGCTCCTCAAAGGGTAGAACAATGAGCCAGCTTTGTCCTCAAGCTTCAGAGCTGTCCAGACACTAAGCCCCCAGTGCTCGCAAAGCTTTGGGACTCTCATAATAAAGTCTCTCTAAGTTAAAGTATTATGATTTATTTTTCAAATATCTACTAGGAATTCCACTACTGTGAAATCTAAATTGAAAATTAAGTCAATGTATAGTTTATCCTTCCCTTGTGCTCATATTCAAGACCACAAAAGGGAGAATTACAAAAGCTGAGAATCTTTCTGTTATTCTTTCTTAACTCTGCCTTTACTTTACATAAATGTAATTTATTTAAATACTGAAAGTCATTTGTCAAACGGAAAACAAAAATTTCATTAGTAGGTGCCAGAAAAAAATGAAAGTTTTAATAAAAGCTTGAATCTTAATGTCAAAAATCTCATTTTGAAATGTTGTGTCCTTTGCCCTTGAAAGTGAAATCACAGCTTATATGATAATCAACAATGAAAATAAGCAAACATTTAAGCTACGTTTTGTCTTTTTATTTCCAGATCAAATTAATCAAATAAGAAACACAGGAAAACATTAAAATAAAGCAATGGGAAAATTTAATCAGGCAAATAAAAAAATGCCTTAAGTAACTCTATCTGTTCCCTGAAGATTTCTACTAATAACTTTGAGGGAAATACTTGGCAAAATGGGAAGTAATTAAATAACTGTAGTTCATGTTTTAGAAATGAAGAGCAAGATGACCAATATTCCAAATAGTCTTAACTTTATGAATGGAAGGCTGTCTGTTTTGTCCTGTTTAGATGTCCACACATGCGTTCACACTCCATAACAAACCTGTTTTGCCAGGATAAATACCTTTCAGGCCACTCGAGAGGATATTAATTCTGAATGAGCAAAATTTTTCTGGAATAGTAGAAGGGAGATTGTTTCCACCCCAAGACTATCTGAAGGAATGCAGCCTGTGAAATATTCACATCTGCAAGACATTTCGCTCAAAAGACTAAGGTAACTAAACAAAACATGCTTATAAGAAGATTCTACTGACATGAGTGAGTAGCTACAAGCAGCAGTAGGAGCAAAGTCTCCTGGATAAGCAGTTCAGATTTTCTGGGCACAGAACAAGGCTCACTTATATTGGACAAATCATGCTTCTGCCTGGGCCAGTGGACTCCAAAGTGAGTTGTATGTCGCTCAAGGGGGTGGGCAGCACAAGACGAACCCATGAGACGAGGAGGAAAATATTAGAACATTTTTTTAATCTAAAAGCTTTATATTGTTTAATACATGGATTGACAGCTGATTATATGGGAGGCACCATAGAATAGTGGTAAAAGCAAACTGTCGAGCCAGTCTAACCACCAGGGGTGGTTTAGCCACTTAACCACCATTGACCTTGTTCAAGTTACTTAACCTTTCGTTGCCTCCACTTCTGCACCTATAAAATTGACAGTATAATAAACCTAACTCATAGGGCTGTTATGAAGATTAAATGGGTTAATATTCATAAAGCACTGAGACCAGTGCCTCATGCAAAGTAATCACTATATAAATGTTAGCTTTATCATGTCACATGGTCACATACAGCACGTCAGCTGTCCTAAAGGGATCCCAGAGGAAGAGGGGGAGCTGCACTGAATGAAAGGGTTTTACTGGTTCATTCACTTTCAGAGAAGTGACGAGTATTACAGCATCCAAGGGTCTGCTTACAGGGATTTTTAAATTATATTTTCTAGTTTTAGGTAAACTAACTCACAAAGTAGACAAGTGGCTTAATCCGATTTCAGCAAAGGATTAAAGATAAAACCATTAGCGCAAACAGCTACAAATAAGAACAAAATGACAGGGGTGACAGCACTCCTATTCTTGGTAAAAAGCTCCTGTTTAGTCATTATGAAGGAAAAACAAGATCATCTATTCGGAGAAACAAAAAGACGGCCAAAAATGTTAAAATATCAAGAAAACTATGCATTAAATATGTACAATTTTTGTCAAAAAATAAGTAAAAAAATAAAAATATGTGAATATGAATTTATACCCTCTATCAATAATAATTCTCAACTCAAATATATATATTTTTGGCCTTGAGATACAGGGTCCATACTCCCTATCTGAAACTCTTGGGGCAGATGTGTTCAGAATTTAGAATTTCTCAATTTCGATTTTTTCAAGTTATTACAGTGCCTGTGCTGTATATTACTAACACTCCCCTAGTGGGATCTCAGGCAGCATCCCATAACCAAACGCATTAACATTTCTGCAGAGAAAAATATAAACATTCACACTAAATAGGGTAAATGAAAATCATAAATAATCATTTTTGGCAACATCTATTATATATTTGCTGTAAATCGTTATTTACACACTATCTTCAGGCCCCAAGGAGACAAAAATCCATAGGACTTAGTGATTTATTATTCATAGGAGCTGAAGGAGAAGAGGAAGACGCCTGGGTTTCTGGTTTGAACAATGAGATGGGAGGTGGAGTCCAGCACTGAGGAGCAAGATTAGGGGGTAAGATGATGAATCCAATTCCAGGTACATTGCTTTTGAGGTGCCTGGGAGCCATCTGAGGGGTGACAGCTATTCAGCAGCTCTTGGATGCAGGGGAGAGGCGCCAATCTGGAGTCGTCGGCCAGGACAGTAATCACTTAGGAAGTGTGTGAGGAGTAAAACAATGCAGAAGTCCAACACTGAAGGGATGAGAGGAGGTGGTGGAACTGGCAGGCAAAGGAGACAGCCACGGAGGTAGGAGGTAAACAAGGTGAGTATGAGGTCACAGAATCAAGGTCAATGAAGATACGGAGGGCTGAAAAGCACCCCCAGATTTGGAGACCTGGAAGTCGTCTGCTGGCTGCTTTAGTGACACCATTTTCAAGGGAGGGGTGTGGGTTTCGAGTGGGTTGAAAAGTGAATGTGAAGTGAAGAAATGAAACCCAAAGTGTAGGCAACCTTTTCAAGAACCTGGACTATAAAAGGAAGAGAGAAAGAGGGTCTTAATTGTTGGAGAACCAGGGGTTGAGGGGCGGGGTCTGTTTTGTTTTTAGATAAGAAAATTAAGTACATCTCAAAGTTGATGGGAATGAGCCAGTAAAGAGGGACAGTTAAAGACAGGAGAGAGAGAGGATAAGGATTAACACAAGTTTCCTGAAATGAGCGGAGAGGCTGGGATCCACAGTGGAGAGGAGGGTTGACCTTGTACCAGAGGAATGACACCTCTCCTCCGGTGACAGCAAAGAAGGGGGAGAGGATGGGACGATGCCTGTAGGCCTACAGAGATTTCAGTGGGAGGGCGAGGGAGCTCACACCTGATGGCTTCCAGCTACTCTGTGTGGTCAGAGGCAAAGTCAGCTCTGAGAGGTAGCCAGGGAGTAGGTGAGGTCCAAAGAGAAAGCAGGAGGTCTAAACGAGCTGTCGTGGGGAACAGGAGCAGAGCCGACCAGGGTGCCTTACTGGGTGGCATGGTGAACCCAGCTGAGAGGAGAGGCATGACCCACCCACACTGGCCCCAGTGTACTTGGGTGTGACCTTCTCATCCAGCTTGGGTACAGTGGGCGGCTGGCAGATTGCTGGATCCATGCAGAGCTGGGGTGTGGCCTGGCAGGTGCAATGGAAGAACAACAGGGCAGAGGAGTTTATGGTATTAGTAGGAAAGTGATTAAAGGGATGGGCCACAGAATCTAGGCCAGATAGAGAGGTAAGTGCAAGCAGGGAAGTGGCCAGTGGGCGGGGACAGAGTCAAAGGAAGGGGACGTCTTCTAAAAAGAGAATGTGGGTGAATTTGGAGCAAAATACACTTGGAGTTACAAAGATGGCCCAGGTTTGGGCCATGAGGGGGCACAGGCTCAGTAGGGATGAAAGTAAGAGCATATGTAAGTGACCCAGGTAATCTCTGCCAGATTAGCCTCTTGCCAAGACCAGGCCTGCACCCAGCAAAAGGGAAAGAAAGGCAGAGGAACATGCGGGGTGGAGGGGATGGTGATAACCCCCTTTCCTGTGATTAGCTAGGGCATTACCCAAAGAATCCAGAATTTGAAGAAGTTTAAAAATCTTGCCCTGTAATCTCACTAAACAGACTTCCTTCCTCTAAGGAAGGAGATGTACTCAGCTGAAGGAAGACAGAAGTTACTAAACACGATTTGGGATTTAGCTTTGAACTCTGATCGTACCTGCCATGGATTTGCCATGTGACATAATAATATAATTTTTAAAATATAATGTAATAATAGCTAATGTTTATTGGTGCTTCCTATATGCCAGGCACTATGCTAAGAACTGTATCCATTTCCTTCATTCAATTCTCACAACTCTCGGAGGTAGATACTCTTACTATGTCCACTTTACTGATGGGGAAACCGAGACCTAGAGAGGTTACATGAGTGGCCAGCCAGGTCTGTTTATC
>NW_025803673.1:0-1107 GCF_021613505.1 Equus quagga
CGCAGTCTCCCCTGGAGGCGTGGGTTCGAATCCCACTCCTGACACGCCGACCTTTTGGCCCGCCCAACCAACGCCCGCCTCCCGGGCCTCCCGCACACCCGAGCGCCGCCCTTGGCCGCCTTCCTGGCCGGCCCGGCCTGGCGCTCCGGCCTGTGGCCGCCGCGCCAAACTCCAGGCCCCTACACGCACGCCTCTCCACCCCACCCGCTTCTCACGCCCGCCGCTGCGCGGGCCTGGCGCACTCAGCCCAGGAGGCTGCCCCAGCGCCTCGAACCCACTGGCAACCGGCCTTCCCGACACGGCGCGCGCGCCCCCGCCCACTCACTCACACACCCTTCCCACCGGACCCCACACGCGGGGGCTTCAGGACTTCGCGCCCCATCGTTCCTCGCCTGCTCTCCCCTTCCCCCTCCGCACACGAGCCCCCCCCCATTAGGGGGGTTGTGTAGCCCTCCCTCCCACTCGCGCTCCCACTCCCACTCCCACTCCCCCTCCCCCACCCCACCCCACCCCACCCCACCCCACCCGACCCGACCCTGCGTGAGCAAAGCCCTCCACGGGTCACCCTCCGACTTCTGCCTGGCGCACAGCGCCTCGCTCTTGGAGCGCCACGCCTGCGCAACGGGCGGCACACCGTCCAACACGCTGTCCTTTCCCACAGCCCCCGGCCGCCCGGCCCGCCCATCCTCTCCACACCCTGCTCAGGTCGCCGTCCCCATCTCGCTGGCCTGTGGTGCCCACCACGACTTTTCACCTCGGGGCCTCGCCCGGGCCACACATGCCTGCCTCCCGGGCCCCACGCAGCCCGGCCTTCTGCTCGCCAGCCCACCACAGCGCCCTCCCTGCACGGGGCCTGCCTGGCACGCGGGCCCAACCCGGCAAGCTGGCTCCGGGGAGCAGCGAGCCGAAGCCCTGGATCCCCGTCGCCCACACGCCACGTCGGGCCCACGGCCGGGGCCAAGCCCCGTCTGCACGCGCGAAGGCGCCTCGGGGGCCCAAACCCACGACGACACGACGGCGCGCCTCCTCCGCGGGCGGCCCGCCGGCCGGCAGCCACTCTGCCAAAGCGCGCCCGCCATCCAAGACCGCGCTCCTGCCTCGCCACCA
>NW_025803674.1:0-1107 GCF_021613505.1 Equus quagga
TGGTGGCGAGGCAGGAGCGCGGTCTTGGATGGCGGGCGCGCTTTGGCAGAGTGGCTGCCGGCCGGCGGGCCGCCCGCGGAGGAGGCGCGCCGTCGTGTCGTCGTGGGTTTGGGCCCCCGAGGCGCCTTCGCGCGTGCAGACGGGGCTTGGCCCCGGCCGTGGGCCCGACGTGGCGTGTGGGCGACGGGGATCCAGGGCTTCGGCTCGCTGCTCCCCGGAGCCAGCTTGCCGGGTTGGGCCCGCGTGCCAGGCAGGCCCCGTGCAGGGAGGGCGCTGTGGTGGGCTGGCGAGCAGAAGGCCGGGCTGCGTGGGGCCCGGGAGGCAGGCATGTGTGGCCCGGGCGAGGCCCCGAGGTGAAAAGTCGTGGTGGGCACCACAGGCCAGCGAGATGGGGACGGCGACCTGAGCAGGGTGTGGAGAGGATGGGCGGGCCGGGCGGCCGGGGGCTGTGGGAAAGGACAGCGTGTTGGACGGTGTGCCGCCCGTTGCGCAGGCGTGGCGCTCCAAGAGCGAGGCGCTGTGCGCCAGGCAGAAGTCGGAGGGTGACCCGTGGAGGGCTTTGCTCACGCAGGGTCGGGTCGGGTGGGGTGGGGTGGGGTGGGGTGGGGTGGGGGAGGGGGAGTGGGAGTGGGAGTGGGAGCGCGAGTGGGAGGGAGGGCTACACAACCCCCCTAATGGGGGGGGGCTCGTGTGCGGAGGGGGAAGGGGAGAGCAGGCGAGGAACGATGGGGCGCGAAGTCCTGAAGCCCCCGCGTGTGGGGTCCGGTGGGAAGGGTGTGTGAGTGAGTGGGCGGGGGCGCGCGCGCCGTGTCGGGAAGGCCGGTTGCCAGTGGGTTCGAGGCGCTGGGGCAGCCTCCTGGGCTGAGTGCGCCAGGCCCGCGCAGCGGCGGGCGTGAGAAGCGGGTGGGGTGGAGAGGCGTGCGTGTAGGGGCCTGGAGTTTGGCGCGGCGGCCACAGGCCGGAGCGCCAGGCCGGGCCGGCCAGGAAGGCGGCCAAGGGCGGCGCTCGGGTGTGCGGGAGGCCCGGGAGGCGGGCGTTGGTTGGGCGGGCCAAAAGGTCGGCGTGTCAGGAGTGGGATTCGAACCCACGCCTCCAGGGGAGACTGCG
>NW_025803675.1:0-1156 GCF_021613505.1 Equus quagga
GTCTCCCCTGGAGGCGTGGGTTCGAATCCCACTCCTGACACGCTGACATTTTTGCCCTCCCAACCAACGCCCGCCTCCCGGGCCTCCCGCACACCCGAGCGCCGCCCTTGACCGCCTTCCTGGCCGGCCCGGGCTGGCGCTCCGACCTCTGGCCGCCACGCCAAACTCCAGGCCCCTACACGCACGCCTCTCGACCCCACCAGCTTCTCACGCCTGCCGCTGTGCGGGCCTGGCGCACTCAGCCCAGGAGGCTGCCCCAGCGCCTCGAACCCACTGGCAACTGTCCTTCCCGAAACAGCGCGCGCGCTAGCACCCATTCACTCACACACCCTTCCCACCAGACCCCACACGCGGGGGCTTCAGGACTTCGCGCCACATCGTTCCACGCCTGCTCTCGCCTTACCCCTCGGCACACCCACCCCATGTGGTGGTTGTGTAGCCCTCCCTCCTACTCGCACTCCCACGCCCACTCCCGTTCCCACTCCCACTCCCACTTCCCCTCCCCCACCCCACACTGTGTGAGCAAAGCCCTCCACGGGTCACCTTCTGACTTCTGCCTGATGCACAGCGCCTCGCTCTTGGAGCGCCACGCCTGCGCAACGGGCGGCACACCGTCCAACACGCTGTCCTTTCCCACAGCCCCCTGCCGCCCGGCCCGTCCATTCTCTCCACACCCTGCTCAGGTCGCCGTCCCCATCTCGTTGGCCTGTGGTGCCCACCACGACTTTTCACGTCGGGGCCTCGCCCCGGCCCCACGCAGCCCCGCCTTCTGCTCGCCAGCCGACCACAGCGCCTTCCTTGCACTGAGCCTTCCTGGCACGTGGGACCAACCTGGCAAGCTGGCTCCGGGGAGCAGCGAGCCGAAGCCCTGGATCCCCGTCGCCCACACGCACACGTCGGACCCACGGCCGGGGCCAAGCCCCGTCTGCACGCGCGAAGGCGCCTCGGGGGCCCTAACCCACGACGATGGCCCGCGTCCTCCGCGGGCGGCCCGCCCGGCAGCAGACACTCTGCAAAAGCGCGCCCGCGATCCAACACCGCGCTCCTCCCACGCCAAGGCACCCTGGAGCCGGACCCTTGCGGGCGAACCGTCGGCCAGAGCGCAGGCACCAGGCTCAGGCCCCTCGGGTCTCTTGGCCTGAGCGCCGCTCAGCGG
>NW_025803676.1:0-1131 GCF_021613505.1 Equus quagga
GTCTCCCCTGGAGGCGTGGGTTCGAATCCCACTCCTGACACGCTGACCTTTTGGCCCGCCCAACCAACGTCAGCCTCCGGGGCCTCCCGCACACCCAACCACCTTCCTGGCCAGCCCGTGCTGGGGCTCCGTCCTGTGGCCGCCACGCGAAACTCCAGGCCCGTACACGCACTTCTCCGGACCCCACCACCTTCTCACGCCCACCGCTGCGCGGGCCTGGCGCACTCACCCCAGGAGGCTGCCCGAGCGCCTCGAACCCACTGGCAACGGTCCTTCCCGAAACACCGCGCGCGCCCTCACCCACTCACACACCCTTCCCACCAGACCCCACTCGCGGGGGCTTCAGGACTTCGAGCCACATCGTTCCTCGCCTGCTCTCCCCTTCCCCCTCCGCACACCCACCTACTTTGTGGGTTGTGTAGCCCTCCCACCTACTCGCACTCCGACTCCCACTCCCGTTCCCACTCCCACTCCCACTTCCCCTCCCTCACCCCACCCTGCGTTAGCAAAGCCCTCCACGGGTCACCTTCTGACTTCTGCCTGGTGCACAGCGCCTCGCTCTTGGAGCGCCACGCCTGCGCAACGGGCGGCGCACCGTCCAACACGCTGTCCTTTCCCACAGCCCCCTGCCGCCCGGCCCGTCCATTCTCTCCACACCCTGCTCAGGTCGCCCTTCCCATCTCGCTGGCCTGTGGTGCCCACCACGACTTTTCACCTCGGGGCCTCGCCGGGGCCCCACGCAGCCCGGCCTTCTGCTCGCCAGCCCACCACAGCGCCCTCCTTGTACGGGGCCTGCCTAGCACGTGAGCACAACCCGGCAAGCTGGCTCCGGGGAGCAGCGAGCCGAAGCCCTGGATCCCCGTCGCCCACATGCACACTTGGCCCGGGCCAAGCCCCGTCTGCACGCGCGAAGGCGCCTAGGGGGCCCAACTCACGAGGACGGCGCACCTCCTCCGCGGGCGGCCCTCCAGCGTGCAACCACTCTGCCAAAGCGCGCCCGCCATCCAAGACCGCGCTCCTGCCTCTCCACCAAGGCACCCCAGAGCCGAACACTTGTGAGCGAGCCATCGGCCAGAACACAGGGGCCAGGCTCAGGCCCCTCGGGTCTCTTGGCCTGAGCGCCGCTCAGCG
>NW_025803677.1:0-1131 GCF_021613505.1 Equus quagga
CGCTGAGCGGCGCTCAGGCCAAGAGACCCGAGGGGCCTGAGCCTGGCCCCTGTGTTCTGGCCGATGGCTCGCTCACAAGTGTTCGGCTCTGGGGTGCCTTGGTGGAGAGGCAGGAGCGCGGTCTTGGATGGCGGGCGCGCTTTGGCAGAGTGGTTGCACGCTGGAGGGCCGCCCGCGGAGGAGGTGCGCCGTCCTCGTGAGTTGGGCCCCCTAGGCGCCTTCGCGCGTGCAGACGGGGCTTGGCCCGGGCCAAGTGTGCATGTGGGCGACGGGGATCCAGGGCTTCGGCTCGCTGCTCCCCGGAGCCAGCTTGCCGGGTTGTGCTCACGTGCTAGGCAGGCCCCGTACAAGGAGGGCGCTGTGGTGGGCTGGCGAGCAGAAGGCCGGGCTGCGTGGGGCCCCGGCGAGGCCCCGAGGTGAAAAGTCGTGGTGGGCACCACAGGCCAGCGAGATGGGAAGGGCGACCTGAGCAGGGTGTGGAGAGAATGGACGGGCCGGGCGGCAGGGGGCTGTGGGAAAGGACAGCGTGTTGGACGGTGCGCCGCCCGTTGCGCAGGCGTGGCGCTCCAAGAGCGAGGCGCTGTGCACCAGGCAGAAGTCAGAAGGTGACCCGTGGAGGGCTTTGCTAACGCAGGGTGGGGTGAGGGAGGGGAAGTGGGAGTGGGAGTGGGAACGGGAGTGGGAGTCGGAGTGCGAGTAGGTGGGAGGGCTACACAACCCACAAAGTAGGTGGGTGTGCGGAGGGGGAAGGGGAGAGCAGGCGAGGAACGATGTGGCTCGAAGTCCTGAAGCCCCCGCGAGTGGGGTCTGGTGGGAAGGGTGTGTGAGTGGGTGAGGGCGCGCGCGGTGTTTCGGGAAGGACCGTTGCCAGTGGGTTCGAGGCGCTCGGGCAGCCTCCTGGGGTGAGTGCGCCAGGCCCGCGCAGCGGTGGGCGTGAGAAGGTGGTGGGGTCCGGAGAAGTGCGTGTACGGGCCTGGAGTTTCGCGTGGCGGCCACAGGACGGAGCCCCAGCACGGGCTGGCCAGGAAGGTGGTTGGGTGTGCGGGAGGCCCCGGAGGCTGACGTTGGTTGGGCGGGCCAAAAGGTCAGCGTGTCAGGAGTGGGATTCGAACCCACGCCTCCAGGGGAGAC
>NW_025803678.1:0-1156 GCF_021613505.1 Equus quagga
CCGCTGAGCGGCGCTCAGGCCAAGAGACCCGAGGGGCCTGAGCCTGGTGCCTGCGCTCTGGCCGACGGTTCGCCCGCAAGGGTCCGGCTCCAGGGTGCCTTGGCGTGGGAGGAGCGCGGTGTTGGATCGCGGGCGCGCTTTTGCAGAGTGTCTGCTGCCGGGCGGGCCGCCCGCGGAGGACGCGGGCCATCGTCGTGGGTTAGGGCCCCCGAGGCGCCTTCGCGCGTGCAGACGGGGCTTGGCCCCGGCCGTGGGTCCGACGTGTGCGTGTGGGCGACGGGGATCCAGGGCTTCGGCTCGCTGCTCCCCGGAGCCAGCTTGCCAGGTTGGTCCCACGTGCCAGGAAGGCTCAGTGCAAGGAAGGCGCTGTGGTCGGCTGGCGAGCAGAAGGCGGGGCTGCGTGGGGCCGGGGCGAGGCCCCGACGTGAAAAGTCGTGGTGGGCACCACAGGCCAACGAGATGGGGACGGCGACCTGAGCAGGGTGTGGAGAGAATGGACGGGCCGGGCGGCAGGGGGCTGTGGGAAAGGACAGCGTGTTGGACGGTGTGCCGCCCGTTGCGCAGGCGTGGCGCTCCAAGAGCGAGGCGCTGTGCATCAGGCAGAAGTCAGAAGGTGACCCGTGGAGGGCTTTGCTCACACAGTGTGGGGTGGGGGAGGGGAAGTGGGAGTGGGAGTGGGAACGGGAGTGGGCGTGGGAGTGCGAGTAGGAGGGAGGGCTACACAACCACCACATGGGGTGGGTGTGCCGAGGGGTAAGGCGAGAGCAGGCGTGGAACGATGTGGCGCGAAGTCCTGAAGCCCCCGCGTGTGGGGTCTGGTGGGAAGGGTGTGTGAGTGAATGGGTGCTAGCGCGCGCGCTGTTTCGGGAAGGACAGTTGCCAGTGGGTTCGAGGCGCTGGGGCAGCCTCCTGGGCTGAGTGCGCCAGGCCCGCACAGCGGCAGGCGTGAGAAGCTGGTGGGGTCGAGAGGCGTGCGTGTAGGGGCCTGGAGTTTGGCGTGGCGGCCAGAGGTCGGAGCGCCAGCCCGGGCCGGCCAGGAAGGCGGTCAAGGGCGGCGCTCGGGTGTGCGGGAGGCCCGGGAGGCGGGCGTTGGTTGGGAGGGCAAAAATGTCAGCGTGTCAGGAGTGGGATTCGAACCCACGCCTCCAGGGGAGAC
>NW_025803679.1:0-1008 GCF_021613505.1 Equus quagga
TGCTGGTATTAACATATATTCATACTAAAACATTCTGTATATTTTTTATTTTCTTACGCTAAGCGTATAAGAGAGCATGAACTGAGAAAAATTTTAATTGCCCCTAATTTATATTTCCACCAGCACTACATAAAGCTTCTTACCTCAACAGCGTTACCATAAGGGATTAGTATTTCTTTAAACAATAATTTTGGAAAGGGAGCCTTGGAATGCAATCACAAAGGTAACCATTGCAGGACAGGAATTCTGAGTTTCCTTCCTATATAGATTTTAAGAACTCTGCCTAAAGCCAAAGAGAAGCCTGATCTTCTTTTCTTTTTTTATTTTTCCCAAGGATTGGCACCTGGGCTAACAACTGTTGCCAATCTTTTTTTTTCCTGCTTTTATCTCCCCAAACCCCCCCCTGTATAGTTGTATATCTTAGTTGCACGTCCTTCTAGTTGTGGGATCTGGGACACCGCCTCAACGTGGCCTGACGAGCAGTGCCATGTCTGCGCCCAGGATCCGAACCCTGGGCCGCCACAGCAGAGTGCATGAACTTAACCATTCGACCACGGATCCGGTCCCTGGATCTTCTTTTATTTTATATGAATTTTTTTTTCTTTTTTACCCCTTTTACAAAAGAAAGATCCAACATCAAGTGATGGAGCCATTGGCCTCCCCAAAGATGTTCACAGATCGCTGCATCCTTTGTCTCTCTTTTCTGGGAGGGGTACATGTGATCAGGCTGTGTTAAACAACTTGATCACGAATATCATGTTGAGCTAGCTGATTTAATTACTCCTTCCCTGAGACTTCAGTGCCACAGGGACTACTGGATTTGGAAAAAATGACCCGAGACCAAAAGGGGATATTGGATAGGTTCCAGAACTTTTTAAAAATCTCTACTGCAGCGGACTGAATAAGACAACAGAGAGAAACTTTATTAAGCTGGATTTCAGGGTTTCTCAGCCTAGGCTTCCACTATAGGGATAACGTCCCGAGCAGAGAAATTTTTCTGTTAATCCT
>NW_025803680.1:0-1184 GCF_021613505.1 Equus quagga
CATAAAGTTTCTTACGTCAACAGCGTTACCATAAGGGATTAGTATTTCTTTAAACAATAATTTTGGAAAGGGAGCCTTGGAATGCAACCACAAAGGTAACCATTGCAGGACAGGAATTCTGAGTTTCTTTCCTATAGAGATTTTAAGAACTCTGCCTAAAGCCAAAGAGAAGCCCGATCTTCTTTTCTTTATTTTTTTATTTTTCCCAAGGATTGGCACCTGGGCTAACAACTGTTGCCAATCTTTTTTCTTTTTTTCTGCTTTTATCTCCCCAAACCCCCCTGTATAGTTGTATATCTTCGTTGCACGTCCTTCTAGTTGTGGGATGTGGGACACCGCCTCAACGTGGCCTGACGAGCAGTGCCATGTCCGCGCCCAGGATCCGAACCCTGGGCCACCACAGAGGAGTGCACGAACTTAACCATTCGGCCACGGAGCCAGTCCCTGGATCTTCTTTTATTTTATATGAATTTTTTTTTCTTTTTTACCCCTTTTACAAAAGAAAGATCCAACATCAAGTGATGGAGCCATTGGCTTCCACAAAGATGTTCACAGATCGCTGCATCCTTTGTCTCTCTTTTCTGGGAGGGGTACATATGATCAGGCTGTGTTAAACAACTTGATCACGAATATCATGTTGAGCTAGCTGATTTAATTACTCCTTCCCTGAGACTCCAGTGCCACAGGGGCTGCTGGATTTGGAAAAAATGACCCGAGACCAAAATGGGATATTGGGTAGGTTCCAGAACTTTTTAAAAATCTCTACTGCAGCGGAATGAATAAGACAACAGAGAGAAACTTTATTAAGCTGGATTTCAGGGTTTCTCAGCCTAGGCTTCCACTATAGGGATAATGTCCTGAGCAGAGAAATTTTTCTGTTAATCCTAGATCACTTAGAAGAACTATTACTTACTTTTGGAGTGCCAGAACTGACATGTTGAACTAGGACATTGGAAGAGGGAAGAGTTAACGGTGGATGTCTGTGGAGTGTGCTGAGGAAAACTTTGTCTTGCCATATCTCCATAATGGACACAAGAAGGTTCATACGTATAAGGGAACTCCATTTTCCTGTGAATATGTCCTTGCCTCATTGAAATACAGGAATTTTCTATCATTCAAAGGATGGAATGTATCTTAAAGAAAATTCTGAATGAGAATCAAAGCAAACAATGCTTTATTTTGAT
>NW_025803681.1:0-1481 GCF_021613505.1 Equus quagga
TTTAGTTGTTTTCCATAATATGCGATTATAAATGATGCTGGTATTAATCATACTAAAACATTCTGTATATTTTTTATTTTCTTACGCTAGACGTATAAGAGAGCATGAACTGAGAAAAATTTTAATTGCTCCTAATTTATATTTCCACCAGCACTACATAAAGTTTCTTACCTCAACAGCGTTACCATAAGGGATTAGTATTTCCTTAAACAATAATTTTGGAAAGGGAGCCTTGGAATGCAATCACAAAGGTAGCCATTGTAGGACAGGAATTCTGAGTTTCCTTCCTATACAGATTTTAAGAACTCTGCCTAAAGCCAAAGAGAAGCCCGATCTTCTTTTCTTTTTTTATTTTTCCCAAGGATTGGCACCTGGGCTAACAACTGTTGCCAATCTTTTTTTTTCTGCTTTTATCTCCCCAAACCCCCCCTGTATAGTTGTATATCTTAGTTGCACGTCCTTCTAGTTGTGGGATGTGGGACACCGCCTCAATGTGGCCTGACGAGCAGTGTCATGTCCGCGCCCAGGATCCGAACCCTGGGCCGCCACAGCGGAGTGCACGAACTTAACCATTCGGCCATGGAGCTGGTCCCTGGATCTTCTTTTATTTTATATGAATTTTATTTTCTTTTTTACCCCTTTTACAAAAGAAAGATCCAACATCAAGTGATGGAGCCATTGGCCTCCCCAAAGATGTTCACAGATCGCTGCATCCTTTGTCTCTCTTTTCTGGGAGGGGTACATATGATCAGGCTGTGTTAAACAACTTGATCACGAATATCATGTTGAGTTAGCTGATTTAATTACTCCTTCCCTGAGACTCCAGTGCCACAGGGACTGCTGGATTTGGAAAAAATGACCCGAGACCAAAAGGGGATATTGGGTAGGTTCCAGAACTTTTTAAAAATCTCTACTGCAGCAGAATGAATAAGACAACAGAGAGAAACTTTATGAAGCTGGATTTCAGGGTCTCTCAGCCTAGGCTTCCACTATAGGGATAACGTCCTGAGCAGAGAAATTTTTCTGTTAACCCTAGATCACTTAGAAGAACTATTACTTACTTTTGGAGTGCCAGAACTGACATGTTGAAATAGGACATTGGAAGAGGGAAGAGTTAACAGTGGATGTCTGTGGAGTGTGCTGAGGAAAACTTTGTCTTGCCATGTCTCCTTAATGGACACAAGAAGGTTCATACGTATAAGGGAACTCCATTTTCCTGTGAATATGTCCTTGCCTCATTGAAATACAGGAATTTTCTATAATTCAAAGGATGGAATGTATCTTCAAGAAAATTCTGAATGAGAATCAAAGCAAACAATGCTTTATTTTGATAAAAAACAACAATAATAACAAAAACACTGAAGCAGTTATGCAGGTGCCATATCCCTCTGGTGTGCTGGGTTCCCTGCCCTGGTCTGAAGAGGAGAGTCCTCGCTACGACCTCACACAGCATTCCCTTCTGTATGTCTATGACATCTTCC
>NW_025803682.1:0-7734 GCF_021613505.1 Equus quagga
TAACATCTGTTGCCAATCTTCTTTTCTTTTTTTCTTCCTTCTTCTTCTCCTCAAAGCCCCCCAGTACATAGTTGTGTATATTCCAGTTGTGGGTCCTTCTAGTTGTGGCACATGGGACACCGCCTCAACGTGGCACGACAAGCGGTTCCATGTCGGCACCCAGGATGAGAACCAGCAAAACCCCAGGCCATTGAAGTGGAGCACACAAACTGAAGCACTTGGCCCCGGGCCCGCCCCTGGAGGGTGTGATTTCTAAAGAGTTCAGTTCAACTGACTTAAGGTAAGTGCTTACAAAAACTTTTTCTAAATACAGCTAACCCAAATGTCTTTCAAGTTAATGTGATATGAAATAATCTTTGGTAAATGAAAATTTAAGTTTGTTGGTTTGATTAAAATAGGCATGTCCTCAAAGCTATCAGCATTGGAATAATGCAGACATGTGGCCTTTATTCTATGTTTCTTGGTCAGATAAGCTGATGTTATCTCTATTACAAAACTGGTTAACAAAAATAATAACTTACAATGATGTTTTGTCTAATGTCTCATGCAGCCTTGTAGGCAATCTAAATAATTATTGGGAACAAGTAACTAAATAGATGTGAAAAAGTTGAGTGTTGGGTGAACTTTTAACAATAATTGCATGTTATAGTGTATGTGCTTAAAATAGCTTCCAAAATCCCTTTGGTAACTTGAAACTTTGAAGTTTTGCTAGGTTATTTTAATTGATCAAAATTCATTAAATATCTAGATCATCTCTAAATACGATAAAAAGTTAGACATTAATTATTAAACATAAGTTTATCTACTCTTGGCTTCTTATTACAGAAAAGCTAAAAGGTGTTTAGGGCTATTAGTAAATATATCTTGTATTTTATTAAAAGATTATACTATGAAGTAACGTTTTTAGAAATTATAAAAGGTATTTACAAATTTGTCAAGCCACAGAATGCTAATGTAAAAGAAAGTTTATAATTGCTTACTTAGTTTTTACTTAGAAACTAAGGTTTCTAAGGATTAAAAATTCTGATATGTGATTAAAGCTACTAAAAATTTTAAAATACATGTATTTGTATTCAAGAAAGTAAGACGTAAAGATGCATATTTTTAGTAAAGAAGATATAAAGAATGGAAATATTTTGTTTGTTTTGTCAGAAAGATAAATTTGTCCCAAAGTACTAGGAGGAGAAAGAAAGGTATGGGACAAATTCTGAATGTAAAAAGGAAGTGACAGAGGCTGATGGAGGAAAACCATGAGGAGTTTTGTACATGGTCAAGTTGGCTAGGACAGAAATGCATCTAATTAAGTAAATGAGTTGTAATATAAACGGTAAGCTGGTACAAGAATTAGAATTTGGCTTTCTCTCTTAAAAGGGATAATTTTCTTGAACTGTCAGTCTACTCTTGATAAAGAGGTTATAAAAGATTTTTCTTTACTTTTGAGTAAGTTTACCTAAAAGACAGAAAATCTATGTTTTATTAAAGCAATTTCCTATGTTCAAAACATGAGGTCTCTGTGTTAAGGCTTTGAGTGTTTTAATGCTCCGTTTGCCGCAGACTGTTTCTGTGGTCACTTTGTCTGAATGGATAACTCAGCATTGCGTCACAGCAACCAGGTCAGCAGACACTTGATGTTGTTTGACCAAGTGTTTTAAAAACTTTTGATATTTTTGACAGGCTCCTCACAATTCATATCCTAAATGAAGTCTTTATTTTGACCTTCATCTTTGAGGATTTCCAGAGGGCCCCTGGGACTTCTCAAAGAAATTTGTTGTCTCTTCCTATAAAGGAGGGATACTAATTAGACTTGTTTGATGCTAAATTGCAGGGGTAGCATTGTCAAGTAAATGATGATAAAGCTTCTTAGGTTATATTGTGGAGGTAAATATTATTCACTATTTTAACCTTGCTACCTTGTTTTCAACGTCACAAGATGAGAAGACCATGACTGCATTCTATTATTTAATTTGGTTTACAAATGGGTCTTACTTAAACGATCAGCGAGGATGTTATCAAGCTGGATGTGCTGTCCGGCCTCCAGAATGCCTGCCACTTTCTATTAACTGTGCTAACGCAGTAAAAGATTTCCTTCCAGGGACTGGCCCCGTGGCGAGTGGTTGGGTTCGCATGCTCCGCTTCGGTGGCCCAGGGTTTCGCCAGTTCGGATCTTGGGCGCGGACATGGCACCGCTTGTCAGGCCATGCTGAGGTGGCATCCCGCGTGCCACAACTAGAAGGACCCACAATTAAAATTTACAGCTATGTACTGGGGGGATCTGCGGAGAAAAAGCAGAAGAAAAAAAAAGATTGGTAACAGTTGTTAGCTCAGGTGCCAATCTTTAAAAACAAACCTCAATTGGCAAAGCTTTCAGAAGCATTTACTCTCTCATAGCCTAAAGCTCTTCCGTAGGTGCTCCTTAATCTTAGATCTACACCTTTTGGAAAACATCGGCTGTCTCCTTTTGAAGTAATAATAGGACAGCCTGTGCGATTAGACAAGGAAGTGTAGGAACCAACTCTGCTTAAAGGAAATATCTTACTGCCAAGGTCTCACTGAGACACTTGAGTAAAAGAGAGAGAAACGAAAGGTTAGTAGCCGATGCTTTTCACAGAGAGCTCCCAGACCTTAAGCATCATGGACTACAACCTGGACAATTTATTTATCAGAAGAGGCATCAAATAAAAGACCGTTTGCAGCCGTGTTGGAAAGGACCACACCAGGAGGAGAAGAAGACGGCGTCTGCTGTAGACAGCTGTCCCAAGACTCCGGACCAGGCCTGTATTCCCGACCTCATATCTTGTCATTTAAACCTTTGTCATGCTTAAACCATATACTATTTTATAATTGCCCATTTAAGGTTGAAAAATACTATCATACTTAAGCAATGTGATTGATTTGGAACAGACAGGCATTTATCGGGTGGCTCCTAATGGAACTCAGTGGTTACGTGGGACAAATTCCTGGGCTTGGCTACTGCCTGGATGGCTAAAACACCGCACGCTGAGTTTCCCTTGGATGCAGGGAAGGAGTCACACTTCCACTGGTATGGCCACCAAGCGGCTATATTTGCTCCTTCTTTGGGGTTGAAAGATGTCATTATCACATACAGAAGCCCTGACTAAATTTACTCAACAAGCCCTTAAGGATGGTCAAGCAGAAATAGCCTTCTTAAATACTGAATGTCTTTAATAAGGGCTGTCCTTCAAAATAGAATGGCTTTAGATATTTAACTGCATCCCAAGGCAGTACATGTGCGATCACTCAGACTGAAGGCCGTGCTTTTGTCCGGACGAATCTTCCCACGTGTCGTCTCTGCGGAAGAACATGAAGAAGCAGGTGGATGCCTGCTGCGCTCCTACACCCGGGCTTCATTTGTTTGGTTGGCTCCCTTCCAGGATCAGTTCCTTTTCTAGATCCCGATTGCAATTCCTGTCTCCAGTACTTCTTGGAATTCTTGTAGTAATAATAACATTCAAACTAATTGCTGTTTTCTTTACTCAGTGTCGTAAGACTGGCATAAAAACTAGAGTAAAAGTTGCTCAGTGACTTGACATGGTCTATCGATCTTACAACCCTGGACAAATTTCCTTTTCTGATATGCCTAAGAACTCATTTTGAACTAATGTTTTCACATATGTTGAATTATTATCATTGTTACTGTTCTTGTTCTATAATTGTGAAGCATGTAAACATAAGGAGTTATAGAAAAGCACACGTACAATGTTTGCGCAACAATCTAAAATTAATTGAAAATGATATAACCTATGAAACGCTTCCTCTGTTAATGTATATACCTCTATGCTTGTCCACTATATCTGACTATTTCCCCACAGTGGGGACAACTGGGCAAATATAAAGGAGATGAAAGCCCAGCACTGAGGGACATGATGGACCCAGGGCAGGCAGCAACCACCCTGGCACCGAGGGACAATATTTTGATCATCCACACTTTCTATCGAAAGATTAGAGATCAAAAGGGGGATGATAAACAAATGACAAGCAATAGGATATATTGGAGTAGACGAGGAAGCCATTTGGTGTAAACCTAATTCGGCCTGACCTTGTTTTCCAAAGGGGCCTGACGTGGCCATTGAGCATGTATTGTACATCTGCTTTAGGCATTTGCTATGTCCCAACGACAAGAACAAATGGCCTTAAGATAAAGATGCAGGGCCAGCCCGGTGGCACAGCGGTTGAGTTCACATATTCCGCTTCTCAGCGGCCTGGGGTTCACCAGTTCAGATCCCGGGTGTGGACATGGCACCGCTTGGCACACCATGCTGTGGTAGGTGTCCACATATAAAGTAGTGGAAGATGGGCACCGATGTTAGCTCAGGGCCACGCTTCCCCAGAAAAAAGAGGAGTATTGGCAGTAGGTAGCTCGGGGCTAATCTTCCTCAAAAAAAAAAAAAGAGAGAAGATAAAGATGAAACTTCCCCCACATTGGCATTTCCTTAAGGATAAGGATCTTTCTTTAGCCTAGGAATTGATTGCCATGCTCACCTGTGACCACCCAGCTTGAGACAACAGACCTGCCACCTGCTGTGTCCACAGAGACAGCAGACCTGCTTCCTGCTCGGTGAATAGCTGTGTCGGCTAGGCAAGCTCGTGCCTGCTGTAAAAGGGACATTCCTATCATATGGAATGTGTGCTCTTTGTTCCAAGACGGTATATAACCACTCTGTACACCCCACTTCTTTGGTGGCCTTCCTTCCTGGGGGAAGGAAGGCCCTGGGCTAGCCCTCAGATCTGGCTCATAATAAACTCACCACAATTTTGATTTACGGGTTGGCTATGGATTATTTGTGTCAACAGTCTCCAGACATTGTCAAATGTCCCTCAGGGAGCAAAGGCACCCACAGCGGAGGACCATTAATTTTAAACATGAATCTCACGAGGAGCGTCTGCAGGGTGTTCTCCGTGGGACCCAGGAGCCCACGCTGCCCGTCCGAGCCTCAGGATCGCTCTGTGCCGTGAGAGCGCCTGTGATTAGTCAAAGGGGGTTGTTTTGTGGGCAGTGGGTAGAAAGAGGGTCTCTGTAACCTGCACGCTCCTCATGTAGACTGACGACTTAAAAACTGTGCCCCGTGGCCGAGTGGTTGAGTTCACGCGCTCTGCTGCGGCGGCCCAGTGTTTCGCCAGATGGAATCCTGGGCGCGGACACGGCACCACTCATCGAGCCATGCTGAGACGGCGTCCCACATGCCACAACTAGAAGGACCCACAACTAAGATATACAACTATGTACTGGGGGGCTTTGGGGAGAAAAAGGAAATAAATAAAATCTTTAAAAAAAGAAAAAACTGTGCCCCTTCTGGACTGGCGCAGCCACAGGACACGGCTGGGCAAGTGGAGCCGAGGCTGGATTTCAGCCCCTCTCGTCGCTGCTGAGCATCTTCGTGCAGTGAACAACCTGCAGTGACCTTGAAAAGAAAGCTCCCCTCTGGGCTCAGAACTAGGGAACGTCTCGAACCAAAAGAAACCAATTTCTGAGTTTCACTTAGATGCAGTACTGCCCATTGGGAAAGTCCATTCTGTGCTTTAGATGATGAATTCAGGAAAAATGTAAACGGACTCTGGAGGTTTGGACTCCAGATAATCAAACAGCCTTCGGCCAGGTGAAACCCTGTTTCTGATTGACACTGAGTGCAGCCAGAGGCCCCATGTGCCCGTGATGCTCTTGTGGAGGGGCGGGGGAGAGGACAGGAGGTTCAAGGCAGTCTTAATAACAGAGAATGAAAACCAGAAGGGACCCACGTTCTCAAACAGGAAATAGATAATCCCAAGCCACTCCCTGGTCACAATGTGGAAAGCACCATCGTGAGCCGCGTGCTGGCACTGCCTCAGACATTCCTCCTGCACTGATCCACCCACTCTGACCTCGGCTGACCTCTGCCTTGAGGAAGCTGCAAAGGCAGTCTGACTTCGGGCACAGCCCCCTGGGCTCCGAGGTGCTCGGAGCCCTCAGTCCTGCCTGAGACTGACCACAGAAAGCTTTTAGAAAGCCTAGAAAGCTGAGACAAATCAGCTAAGGAGACCACAGTGGCTGGCTCGGGGGAGGGAAGGAGATGTGAGGGAGGGACTTCAAGGTAAGCCTTGGGTACTGTTTCGTTTGTTTGTTTCATTTTTATTTCTTTATTTATTTTGGCGAGGAATAATGGCCCTGAGCTGACATCTGCTGCCAATCTTCCTCGTTTTGTTTTTCTCCTCCCCAAAGCCCCAGTACCTAGTCGCATATCCTAGCTGTAAGCCCTCCTAGTTCATCTCTGTGGGATGCCGCCACCCCACGGCGTGATGAGCGGTGTGCAGGTCTGAACCGGCGAATCCGGGGCCACCGACGTGGAGCACATGACCCTAACCACTATGCCACCGGGCTGGCCCCCTTTCTTTTTTTAAAGCTTGTGATTTAATTGGATGAAACATTTGCGGGTTTGTTGTTCTGTCTTGCTTGTTTTACAACAACAAGTATTTTAAAGTTTCAACCACACACACACACACACACACAAACATTCTACAGGGGCCTTTAGGTAACGCGGGAGCCAGTCCCAACGGGCTGTTTTAGTTCTGTGTAACTTCTGTAACACCAGGCTCTCAGGACAACCCTGTGAGCCGTCACAGCCTGGCGAGGGGGAATTCCAGGAGGGGTCAGTGTCTCCCCATGGGCAGACCTGTTGCCCCACAGTTCCTACAGGGGGCTGCCCACAGGCTCCAGGCAAAACTCCTGGGGACAGTCCCCAGCCCCCGGTGAGACAACGCCCACTCTGCACGGCAAAGCAGTTGGGAGATGGAGAGGCCCACCGTGAACAGGCGGGCTGGAGAAGGGCAAGGAGGTCCTGGGCGCAGCTCGGCACTGACTTGAACGGGAGATAGGAACAGTCTTTGCCTCCAGGGTCTAGAATTTTTTTCATTGTAGTCAAAGGAAATCAAAGTCCAGTGCAGCTCCAGATAGGGAGATGTTCTTCATTTTTTCAGACCAAACAGTAGTCATGTCTTTTCTGAATCCCTATGGAATTTGCGGCTGGAGAAAACGAGAGCAATGGTGACATGACTGTTCCGTCTTCCGTCTCTAGCTGTGCTCCTAAGCCAGGAAAAATGCAAGCAGTGAGGCCAGGTGTTTCGCCCTGCCTCCAGGAAGACCCTGGAGATGGCGGGGTGTAGAAGTCAGTCATCATTTCTGCAGCTCTTCCCAACGTCATTGATGACCTCGTCTCTTTCCCTCTAACTGGAAGGTGTCACCGAATGTCCTCCGCCACAGAATTGTGGCCTCTCACTCTGTTCTTCCTATGGCTTTGGGGGTTGGAGGTGAGGGGTCAGGGCAGCATTAAGAACTAGGCTTGTTTCCTTTTTTTTTCTTAAAGATTGGCACCTGAGGGGCCAGTCCCGTGGCCGAGTGCTTAAGTTTGCATGCTCCGCCTTTGGCAGCCCAGGGTTTCGCGGTTGGGATCCTGGGCGCGGACATGGCACCACTCATCAGGCCACGTTGAGGCGGCGTCCCACATGCCACAACTAGAAGAACCCACAACTAAAAGTATACAACTATGTACTGGGAGGACTGGGGGAGAAAAAGCAGGGGGAAAAAAAAGGAAGATTGGCAACAGATGTTATCTCAGGTGCCAATCTTTAAAAAAAAAGATTGGCACCTGAGCTAAATCTCTTGCCAATCTTCTTTTTTTCTTCTCCTTCTTCTCCCCAAAGCCCCCCAGTACATAGTTGTGTATTCTAATCATAGGTCCTTCT
>NW_025803683.1:0-7734 GCF_021613505.1 Equus quagga
AGAAGGACCTATGATTAGAATACACAACTATGTACTGGGGGGCTTTGGGGAGAAGAAGGAGAAGAAAAAAAGAAGATTGGCAAGAGATTTAGCTCAGGTGCCAATCTTTTTTTTTAAAGATTGGCACCTGAGATAACATCTGTTGCCAATCTTCCTTTTTTTTCCCCCTGCTTTTTCTCCCCCAGTCCTCCCAGTACATAGTTGTATACTTTTAGTTGTGGGTTCTTCTAGTTGTGGCATGTGGGACGCCGCCTCAACGTGGCCTGATGAGTGGTGCCATGTCCGCGCCCAGGATCCCAACCGCGAAACCCTGGGCTGCCAAAGGCGGAGCATGCAAACTTAAGCACTCGGCCACGGGACTGGCCCCTCAGGTGCCAATCTTTAAGAAAAAAAAAGGAAACAAGCCTAGTTCTTAATGCTGCCCTGACCCCTCACCTCCAACCCCCAAAGCCATAGGAAGAACAGAGTGAGAGGCCACAATTCTGTGGCGGAGGACATTCGGTGACACCTTCCAGTTAGAGGGAAAGAGACGAGGTCATCAATGACGTTGGGAAGAGCTGCAGAAATGATGACTGACTTCTACACCCCGCCATCTCCAGGGTCTTCCTGGAGGCAGGGCGAAACACCTGGCCTCACTGCTTGCATTTTTCCTGGCTTAGGAGCACAGCTAGAGACGGAAGACGGAACAGTCATGTCACCATTGCTCTCGTTTTCTCCAGCCGCAAATTCCATAGGGATTCAGAAAAGACATGACTACTGTTTGGTCTGAAAAAATGAAGAACATCTCCCTATCTGGAGCTGCACTGGACTTTGATTTCCTTTGACTACAATGAAAAAAATTCTAGACCCTGGAGGCAAAGACTGTTCCTATCTCCCGTTCAAGTCAGTGCCGAGCTGCGCCCAGGACCTCCTTGCCCTTCTCCAGCCCGCCTGTTCACGGTGGGCCTCTCCATCTCCCAACTGCTTTGCCGTGCAGAGTGGGCGTTGTCTCACCGGGGGCTGGGGACTGTCCCCAGGAGTTTTGCCTGGAGCCTGTGGGCAGCCCCCTGTAGGAACTGTGGGGCAACAGGTCTGCCCATGGGGAGACACTGACCCCTCCTGGAATTCCCCCTCGCCAGGCTGTGACGGCTCACAGGGTTGTCCTGAGAGCCTGGTGTTACAGAAGTTACACAGAACTAAAACAGCCCGTTGGGACTGGCTCCCGCGTTACCTAAAGGCCCCTGTAGAATGTTTGTGTGTGTGTGTGTGTGTGTGGTTGAAACTTTAAAATACTTGTTGTTGTAAAACAAGCAAGACAGAACAACAAACCCGCAAATGTTTCATCCAATTAAATCACAAGCTTTAAAAAAAGAAAGGGGGCCAGCCCGGTGGCATAGTGGTTAGGGTCATGTGCTCCACGTCGGTGGCCCCGGATTCGCCGGTTCAGACCTGCACACCGCTCATCACGCCGTGGGGTGGCGGCATCCCACAGAGATGAACTAGGAGGGCTTACAGCTAGGATATGCGACTAGGTACTGGGGCTTTGGGGAGGAGAAAAACAAAACGAGGAAGATTGGCAGCAGATGTCAGCTCAGGGCCATTATTCCTCGCCAAAATAAATAAAGAAATAAAAATGAAACAAACAAACGAAACAGTACCCAAGGCTTACCTTGAAGTCCCTCCCTCACATCTCCTTCCCTCCCCCGAGCCAGCCACTGTGGTCTCCTTAGCTGATTTGTCTCAGCTTTCTAGGCTTTCTAAAAGCTTTCTGTGGTCAGTCTCAGGCAGGACTGAGGGCTCCGAGCACCTCGGAGCCCAGGGGGCTGTGCCCGAAGTCAGACTGCCTTTGCAGCTTCCTCAAGGCAGAGGTCAGCCGAGGTCAGAGTGGGTGGATCAGTGCAGGAGGAATGTCTGAGGCAGTGCCAGCACGCGGCTCACGATGGTGCTTTCCACATTGTGACCAGGGAGTGGCTTGGGATTATCTATTTCCTGTTTGAGAACGTGGGTCCCTTCTGGTTTTCATTCTCTGTTATTAAGACTGCCTTGAACCTCCTGTCCTCTCCCCCGCCCCTCCACAAGAGCATCACGGGCACATGGGGCCTCTGGCTGCACTCAGTGTCAATCAGAAACAGGGTTTCACCTGGCCGAAGGCTGTTTGATTATCTGGAGTCCAAACCTCCAGAGTCCGTTTACATTTTTCCTGAATTCATCATCTAAAGCACAGAATGGACTTTCCCAATGGGCAGTACTGCATCTAAGTGAAACTCAGAAATTGGTTTCTTTTGGTTCGAGACGTTCCCTAGTTCTGAGCCCAGAGGGGAGCTTTCTTTTCAAGGTCACTGCAGGTTGTTCACTGCACGAAGATGCTCAGCAGCGACGAGAGGGGCTGAAATCCAGCCTCGGCTCCACTTGCCCAGCCGTGTCCTGTGGCTGCGCCAGTCCAGAAGGGGCACAGTTTTTTCTTTTTTTAAAGATTTTATTTATTTCCTTTTTCTCCCCAAAGCCCCCCAGTACATAGTTGTATATCTTAGTTGTGGGTCCTTCTAGTTGTGGCATGTGGGACGCCGTCTCAGCATGGCTCGATGAGTGGTGCCGTGTCCGCGCCCAGGATTCCATCTGGCGAAACACTGGGCCGCCGCAGCAGAGCGCGTGAACTCAACCACTCGGCCACGGGGCACAGTTTTTAAGTCGTCAGTCTACATGAGGAGCGTGCAGGTTACAGAGACCCTCTTTCTACCCACTGCCCACAAAACAACCCCCTTTGACTAATCACAGGCGCTCTCACGGCACAGAGCGATCCTGAGGCTCGGACGGGCAGCGTGGGCTCCTGGGTCCCACGGAGAACACCCTGCAGACGCTCCTCGTGAGATTCATGTTTAAAATTAATGGTCCTCCGCTGTGGGTGCCTTTGCTCCCTGAGGGACATTTGACAATGTCTGGAGACTGTTGACACAAATAATCCATAGCCAACCCGTAAATCAAAATTGTGGTGAGTTTATTATGAGCCAGATCTGAGGGCTAGCCCAGGGCCTTCCTTCCCCCAGGAAGGAAGGCCACCAAAGAAGTGGGGTGTACAGAGTGGTTATATACCGTCTTGGAACAAAGAGCACACATTCCATATGATAGGAATGTCCCTTTTACAGCAGGCACGAGCTTGCCTAGCCGACACAGCTATTCACCGAGCAGGAAGCAGGTCTGCTGTCTCTGTGGACACAGCAGGTGGCAGGTCTGTTGTCTCAAGCTGGGTGGTCACAGGTGAGCATGGCAATCAATTCCTAGGCTAAAGAAAGATCCTTATCCTTAAGGAAATGCCAATGTGGGGGAAGTTTCATCTTTATCTTCTCTCTTTTTTTTTTTTTGAGGAAGATTAGCCCCGAGCTACCTACTGCCAATACTCCTCTTTTTTCTGGGGAAGCGTGGCCCTGAGCTAACATCGGTGCCCATCTTCCACTACTTTATATGTGGACACCTACCACAGCATGGTGTGCCAAGCGGTGCCATGTCCACACCCGGGATCTGAACTGGTGAACCCCAGGCCGCTGAGAAGCGGAATATGTGAACTCAACCGCTGTGCCACCGGGCTGGCCCTGCATCTTTATCTTAAGGCCATTTGTTCTTGTCGTTGGGACATAGCAAATGCCTAAAGCAGATGTACAATACATGCTCAATGGCCACGTCAGGCCCCTTTGGAAAACAAGGTCAGGCCGAATTAGGTTTACACCAAATGGCTTCCTCGTCTACTCCAATATATCCTATTGCTTGTCATTTGTTTATCATCCCCCTTTTGATCTCTAATCTTTCGATAGAAAGTGTGGATGATCAAAATATTGTCCCTCGGTGCCAGGGTGGTTGCTGCCTGCCCTGGGTCCATCATGTCCCTCAGTGCTGGGCTTTCATCTCCTTTATATTTGCCCAGTTGTCCCCACTGTGGGGAAATAGTCAGATATAGTGGACAAGCATAGAGGTATATACATTAACAGAGGAAGCGTTTCATAGGTTATATCATTTTCAATTAATTTTAGATTGTTGCGCAAACATTGTACGTGTGCTTTTCTATAACTCCTTATGTTTACATGCTTCACAATTATAGAACAAGAACAGTAACAATGATAATAATTCAACATATGTGAAAACATTAGTTCAAAATGAGTTCTTAGGCATATCAGAAAAGGAAATTTGTCCAGGGTTGTAAGATCGATAGACCATGTCAAGTCACTGAGCAACTTTTACTCTAGTTTGTATGCCAGTCTTACGACACTGAGTAAAGAAAACAGCAATTAGTTTGAATGTTATTATTACTACAAGAATTCCAAGAAGTACTGGAGACAGGAATTGCAATCGGGATCTAGAAAAGGAACTGATCCTGGAAGGGAGCCAACCAAACAAATGAAGCCCGGGTGTAGGAGCGCAGCAGGCATCCACCTGCTTCTTCATGTTCTTCCGCAGAGATGACACGTGGGAAGATTCGTCCGGACAAAAGCACGGCCTTCAGTCTGAGTGATCGCACATGTACTGCCTTGGGATGCAGTTAAATATCTAAAGCCATTCTATTTTGAAGGACAGCCCTTATTAAAGACATTCAGTATTTAAGAAGGCTATTTCTGCTTGACCATCCTTAAGGGCTTGTTGAGTAAATTTAGTCAGGGCTTCTGTATGTGATAATGACATCTTTCAACCCCAAAGAAGGAGCAAATATAGCCGCTTGGTGGCCATACCAGTGGAAGTGTGACTCCTTCCCTGCATCCAAGGGAAACTCAGCGTGCGGTGTTTTAGCCATCCAGGCAGTAGCCAAGCCCAGGAATTTGTCCCACGTAACCACTGAGTTCCATTAGGAGCCACCCGATAAATGCCTGTCTGTTCCAAATCAATCACATTGCTTAAGTATGATAGTATTTTTCAACCTTAAATGGGCAATTATAAAATAGTATATGGTTTAAGCATGACAAAGGTTTAAATGACAAGATATGAGGTCGGGAATACAGGCCTGGTCCGGAGTCTTGGGACAGCTGTCTACAGCAGACGCCGTCTTCTTCTCCTCCTGGTGTGGTCCTTTCCAACACGGCTGCAAACGGTCTTTTATTTGATGCCTCTTCTGATAAATAAATTGTCCAGGTTGTAGTCCATGATGCTTAAGGTCTGGGAGCTCTCTGTGAAAAGCATCGGCTACTAACCTTTCGTTTCTCTCTCTTTTACTCAAGTGTCTCAGTGAGACCTTGGCAGTAAGATATTTCCTTTAAGCAGAGTTGGTTCCTACACTTCCTTGTCTAATCGCACAGGCTGTCCTATTATTACTTCAAAAGGAGACAGCCGATGTTTTCCAAAAGGTGTAGATCTAAGATTAAGGAGCACCTACGGAAGAGCTTTAGGCTATGAGAGAGTAAATGCTTCTGAAAGCTTTGCCAATTGAGGTTTGTTTTTAAAGATTGGCACCTGAGCTAACAACTGTTACCAATCTTTTTTTTTCTTCTGCTTTTTCTCCGCAGATCCCCCCAGTACATAGCTGTAAATTTTAATTGTGGGTCCTTCTAGTTGTGGCACGCGGGATGCCACCTCAGCATGGCCTGACAAGCGGTGCCATGTCCGCGCCCAAGATCCGAACTGGCGAAACCCTGGGCCACCGAAGCGGAGCATGCGAACCCAACCACTCGCCACGGGGCCAGTCCCTGGAAGGAAATCTTTTACTGCGTTAGCACAGTTAATAGAAAGTGGCAGGCATTCTGGAGGCCGGACAGCACATCCAGCTTGATAACATCCTCGCTGATCGTTTAAGTAAGACCCATTTGTAAACCAAATTAAATAATAGAATGCAGTCATGGTCTTCTCATCTTGTGACGTTGAAAACAAGGTAGCAAGGTTAAAATAGTGAATAATATTTACCTCCACAATATAACCTAAGAAGCTTTATCATCATTTACTTGACAATGCTACCCCTGCAATTTAGCATCAAACAAGTCTAATTAGTATCCCTCCTTTATAGGAAGAGACAACAAATTTCTTTGAGAAGTCCCAGGGGCCCTCTGGAAATCCTCAAAGATGAAGGTCAAAATAAAGACTTCATTTAGGATATGAATTGTGAGGAGCCTGTCAAAAATATCAAAAGTTTTTAAAACACTTGGTCAAACAACATCAAGTGTCTGCTGACCTGGTTGCTGTGACGCAATGCTGAGTTATCCATTCAGACAAAGTGACCACAGAAACAGTCTGCGGCAAACGGAGCATTAAAACACTCAAAGCCTTAACACAGAGACCTCATGTTTTGAACATAGGAAATTGCTTTAATAAAACATAGATTTTCTGTCTTTTAGGTAAACTTACTCAAAAGTAAAGAAAAATCTTTTATAACCTCTTTATCAAGAGTAGACTGACAGTTCAAGAAAATTATCCCTTTTAAGAGAGAAAGCCAAATTCTAATTCTTGTACCAGCTTACCGTTTATATTACAACTCATTTACTTAATTAGATGCATTTCTGTCCTAGCCAACTTGACCATGTACAAAACTCCTCATGGTTTTCCTCCATCAGCCTCTGTCACTTCCTTTTTACATTCAGAATTTGTCCCATACCTTTCTTTCTCCTCCTAGTACTTTGGGACAAATTTATCTTTCTGACAAAACAAACAAAATATTTCCATTCTTTATATCTTCTTTACTAAAAATATGCATCTTTACGTCTTACTTTCTTGAATACAAATACATGTATTTTAAAATTTTTAGTAGCTTTAATCACATATCAGAATTTTTAATCCTTAGAAACCTTAGTTTCTAAGTAAAAACTAAGTAAGCAATTATAAACTTTCTTTTACATTAGCATTCTGTGGCTTGACAAATTTGTAAATACCTTTTATAATTTCTAAAAACGTTACTTCATAGTATAATCTTTTAATAAAATACAAGATATATTTACTAATAGCCCTAAACACCTTTTAGCTTTTCTGTAATAAGAAGCCAAGAGTAGATAAACTTATGTTTAATAATTAATGTCTAACTTTTTATCGTATTTAGAGATGATCTAGATATTTAATGAATTTTGATCAATTAAAATAACCTAGCAAAACTTCAAAGTTTCAAGTTACCAAAGGGATTTTGGAAGCTATTTTAAGCACATACACTATAACATGCAATTATTGTTAAAAGTTCACCCAACACTCAACTTTTTCACATCTATTTAGTTACTTGTTCCCAATAATTATTTAGATTGCCTACAAGGCTGCATGAGACATTAGACAAAACATCATTGTAAGTTATTATTTTTGTTAACCAGTTTTGTAATAGAGATAACATCAGCTTATCTGACCAAGAAACATAGAATAAAGGCCACATGTCTGCATTATTCCAATGCTGATAGCTTTGAGGACATGCCTATTTTAATCAAACCAACAAACTTAAATTTTCATTTACCAAAGATTATTTCATATCACATTAACTTGAAAGACATTTGGGTTAGCTGTATTTAGAAAAAGTTTTTGTAAGCACTTACCTTAAGTCAGTTGAACTGAACTCTTTAGAAATCACACCCTCCAGGGGCGGGCCCGGGGCCAAGTGCTTCAGTTTGTGTGCTCCACTTCAATGGCCTGGGGTTTTGCTGGTTCTCATCCTGGGTGCCGACATGGCACCGCTTGTCGTGCCACGTTGAGGCGGTGTCCCATGTGCCACAACTAGAAGGACCCACAACTGGAATATACACAACTATGTACTGGGGGGCTTTGAGGAGAAGAAGAAGGAAGAAAAAAAGAAAAGAAGATTGGCAACAGATGTTA
>NW_025803684.1:0-7734 GCF_021613505.1 Equus quagga
TAACATCTGTTGCCAATCTTCTTTTCTTTTTTTCTTCCTTCTTCTTCTCCTCAAAGCCCCCCAGTACATAGTTGTGTATATTCCAGTTGTGGGTCCTTCTAGTTGTGGCACATGGGACACCGCCTCAACGTGGCACGACAAGCGGTGCCATGTCGGCACCCAGGATGAGAACCAGCAAAACCCCAGGCCATTGAAGTGGAGCACACAAACTGAAGCACTTGGCCCCGGGCCCGCCCCTGGAGGGTGTGATTTCTAAAGAGTTCAGTTCAACTGACTTAAGGTAAGTGCTTACAAAAACTTTTTCTAAATACAGCTAACCCAAATGTCTTTCAAGTTAATGTGATATGAAATAATCTTTGGTAAATGAAAATTTAAGTTTGTTGGTTTGATTAAAATAGGCATGTCCTCAAAGCTATCAGCATTGGAATAATGCAGACATGTGGCCTTTATTCTATGTTTCTTGGTCAGATAAGCTGATGTTATCTCTATTACAAAACTGGTTAACAAAAATAATAACTTACAATGATGTTTTGTCTAATGTCTCATGCAGCCTTGTAGGCAATCTAAATAATTATTGGGAACAAGTAACTAAATAGATGTGAAAAAGTTGAGTGTTGGGTGAACTTTTAACAATAATTGCATGTTATAGTGTATGTGCTTAAAATAGCTTCCAAAATCCCTTTGGTAACTTGAAACTTTGAAGTTTTGCTAGGTTATTTTAATTGATCAAAATTCATTAAATATCTAGATCATCTCTAAATACGATAAAAAGTTAGACATTAATTATTAAACATAAGTTTATCTACTCTTGGCTTCTTATTACAGAAAAGCTAAAAGGTGTTTAGGGCTATTAGTAAATATATCTTGTATTTTATTAAAAGATTATACTATGAAGTAACGTTTTTAGAAATTATAAAAGGTATTTACAAATTTGTCAAGCCACAGAATGCTAATGTAAAAGAAAGTTTATAATTGCTTACTTAGTTTTTACTTAGAAACTAAGGTTTCTAAGGATTAAAAATTCTGATATGTGATTAAAGCTACTAAAAATTTTAAAATACATGTATTTGTATTCAAGAAAGTAAGACGTAAAGATGCATATTTTTAGTAAAGAAGATATAAAGAATGGAAATATTTTGTTTGTTTTGTCAGAAAGATAAATTTGTCCCAAAGTACTAGGAGGAGAAAGAAAGGTATGGGACAAATTCTGAATGTAAAAAGGAAGTGACAGAGGCTGATGGAGGAAAACCATGAGGAGTTTTGTACATGGTCAAGTTGGCTAGGACAGAAATGCATCTAATTAAGTAAATGAGTTGTAATATAAACGGTAAGCTGGTACAAGAATTAGAATTTGGCTTTCTCTCTTAAAAGGGATAATTTTCTTGAACTGTCAGTCTACTCTTGATAAAGAGGTTATAAAAGATTTTTCTTTACTTTTGAGTAAGTTTACCTAAAAGACAGAAAATCTATGTTTTATTAAAGCAATTTCCTATGTTCAAAACATGAGGTCTCTGTGTTAAGGCTTTGAGTGTTTTAATGCTCCGTTTGCCGCAGACTGTTTCTGTGGTCACTTTGTCTGAATGGATAACTCAGCATTGCGTCACAGCAACCAGGTCAGCAGACACTTGATGTTGTTTGACCAAGTGTTTTAAAAACTTTTGATATTTTTGACAGGCTCCTCACAATTCATATCCTAAATGAAGTCTTTATTTTGACCTTCATCTTTGAGGATTTCCAGAGGGCCCCTGGGACTTCTCAAAGAAATTTGTTGTCTCTTCCTATAAAGGAGGGATACTAATTAGACTTGTTTGATGCTAAATTGCAGGGGTAGCATTGTCAAGTAAATGATGATAAAGCTTCTTAGGTTATATTGTGGAGGTAAATATTATTCACTATTTTAACCTTGCTACCTTGTTTTCAACGTCACAAGATGAGAAGACCATGACTGCATTCTATTATTTAATTTGGTTTACAAATGGGTCTTACTTAAACGATCAGCGAGGATGTTATCAAGCTGGATGTGCTGTCCGGCCTCCAGAATGCCTGCCACTTTCTATTAACTGTGCTAACGCAGTAAAAGATTTCCTTCCAGGGACTGGCCCCGTGGCGAGTGGTTGGGTTCGCATGCTCCGCTTCGGTGGCCCAGGGTTTCGCCAGTTCGGATCTTGGGCGCGGACATGGCACCGCTTGTCAGGCCATGCTGAGGTGGCATCCCGCGTGCCACAACTAGAAGGACCCACAATTAAAATTTACAGCTATGTACTGGGGGGATCTGCGGAGAAAAAGCAGAAGAAAAAAAAAGATTGGTAACAGTTGTTAGCTCAGGTGCCAATCTTTAAAAACAAACCTCAATTGGCAAAGCTTTCAGAAGCATTTACTCTCTCATAGCCTAAAGCTCTTCCGTAGGTGCTCCTTAATCTTAGATCTACACCTTTTGGAAAACATCGGCTGTCTCCTTTTGAAGTAATAATAGGACAGCCTGTGCGATTAGACAAGGAAGTGTAGGAACCAACTCTGCTTAAAGGAAATATCTTACTGCCAAGGTCTCACTGAGACACTTGAGTAAAAGAGAGAGAAACGAAAGGTTAGTAGCCGATGCTTTTCACAGAGAGCTCCCAGACCTTAAGCATCATGGACTACAACCTGGACAATTTATTTATCAGAAGAGGCATCAAATAAAAGACCGTTTGCAGCCGTGTTGGAAAGGACCACACCAGGAGGAGAAGAAGACGGCGTCTGCTGTAGACAGCTGTCCCAAGACTCCGGACCAGGCCTGTATTCCCGACCTCATATCTTGTCATTTAAACCTTTGTCATGCTTAAACCATATACTATTTTATAATTGCCCATTTAAGGTTGAAAAATACTATCATACTTAAGCAATGTGATTGATTTGGAACAGACAGGCATTTATCGGGTGGCTCCTAATGGAACTCAGTGGTTACGTGGGACAAATTCCTGGGCTTGGCTACTGCCTGGATGGCTAAAACACCGCACGCTGAGTTTCCCTTGGATGCAGGGAAGGAGTCACACTTCCACTGGTATGGCCACCAAGCGGCTATATTTGCTCCTTCTTTGGGGTTGAAAGATGTCATTATCACATACAGAAGCCCTGACTAAATTTACTCAACAAGCCCTTAAGGATGGTCAAGCAGAAATAGCCTTCTTAAATACTGAATGTCTTTAATAAGGGCTGTCCTTCAAAATAGAATGGCTTTAGATATTTAACTGCATCCCAAGGCAGTACATGTGCGATCACTCAGACTGAAGGCCGTGCTTTTGTCCGGACGAATCTTCCCACGTGTCGTCTCTGCGGAAGAACATGAAGAAGCAGGTGGATGCCTGCTGCGCTCCTACACCCGGGCTTCATTTGTTTGGTTGGCTCCCTTCCAGGATCAGTTCCTTTTCTAGATCCCGATTGCAATTCCTGTCTCCAGTACTTCTTGGAATTCTTGTAGTAATAATAACATTCAAACTAATTGCTGTTTTCTTTACTCAGTGTCGTAAGACTGGCATAAAAACTAGAGTAAAAGTTGCTCAGTGACTTGACATGGTCTATCGATCTTACAACCCTGGACAAATTTCCTTTTCTGATATGCCTAAGAACTCATTTTGAACTAATGTTTTCACATATGTTGAATTATTATCATTGTTACTGTTCTTGTTCTATAATTGTGAAGCATGTAAACATAAGGAGTTATAGAAAAGCACACGTACAATGTTTGCGCAACAATCTAAAATTAATTGAAAATGATATAACCTATGAAACGCTTCCTCTGTTAATGTATATACCTCTATGCTTGTCCACTATATCTGACTATTTCCCCACAGTGGGGACAACTGGGCAAATATAAAGGAGATGAAAGCCCAGCACTGAGGGACATGATGGACCCAGGGCAGGCAGCAACCACCCTGGCACCGAGGGACAATATTTTGATCATCCACACTTTCTATCGAAAGATTAGAGATCAAAAGGGGGATGATAAACAAATGACAAGCAATAGGATATATTGGAGTAGACGAGGAAGCCATTTGGTGTAAACCTAATTCGGCCTGACCTTGTTTTCCAAAGGGGCCTGACGTGGCCATTGAGCATGTATTGTACATCTGCTTTAGGCATTTGCTATGTCCCAACGACAAGAACAAATGGCCTTAAGATAAAGATGCAGGGCCAGCCCGGTGGCACAGCGGTTGAGTTCACATATTCCGCTTCTCAGCGGCCTGGGGTTCACCAGTTCAGATCCCGGGTGTGGACATGGCACCGCTTGGCACACCATGCTGTGGTAGGTGTCCACATATAAAGTAGTGGAAGATGGGCACCGATGTTAGCTCAGGGCCACGCTTCCCCAGAAAAAAGAGGAGTATTGGCAGTAGGTAGCTCGGGGCTAATCTTCCTCAAAAAAAAAAAAAGAGAGAAGATAAAGATGAAACTTCCCCCACATTGGCATTTCCTTAAGGATAAGGATCTTTCTTTAGCCTAGGAATTGATTGCCATGCTCACCTGTGACCACCCAGCTTGAGACAACAGACCTGCCACCTGCTGTGTCCACAGAGACAGCAGACCTGCTTCCTGCTCGGTGAATAGCTGTGTCGGCTAGGCAAGCTCGTGCCTGCTGTAAAAGGGACATTCCTATCATATGGAATGTGTGCTCTTTGTTCCAAGACGGTATATAACCACTCTGTACACCCCACTTCTTTGGTGGCCTTCCTTCCTGGGGGAAGGAAGGCCCTGGGCTAGCCCTCAGATCTGGCTCATAATAAACTCACCACAATTTTGATTTACGGGTTGGCTATGGATTATTTGTGTCAACAGTCTCCAGACATTGTCAAATGTCCCTCAGGGAGCAAAGGCACCCACAGCGGAGGACCATTAATTTTAAACATGAATCTCACGAGGAGCGTCTGCAGGGTGTTCTCCGTGGGACCCAGGAGCCCACGCTGCCCGTCCGAGCCTCAGGATCGCTCTGTGCCGTGAGAGCGCCTGTGATTAGTCAAAGGGGGTTGTTTTGTGGGCAGTGGGTAGAAAGAGGGTCTCTGTAACCTGCACGCTCCTCATGTAGACTGACGACTTAAAAACTGTGCCCCGTGGCCGAGTGGTTGAGTTCACGCGCTCTGCTGCGGCGGCCCAGTGTTTCGCCAGATGGAATCCTGGGCGCGGACACGGCACCACTCATCGAGCCATGCTGAGACGGCGTCCCACATGCCACAACTAGAAGGACCCACAACTAAGATATACAACTATGTACTGGGGGGCTTTGGGGAGAAAAAGGAAATAAATAAAATCTTTAAAAAAAGAAAAAACTGTGCCCCTTCTGGACTGGCGCAGCCACAGGACACGGCTGGGCAAGTGGAGCCGAGGCTGGATTTCAGCCCCTCTCGTCGCTGCTGAGCATCTTCGTGCAGTGAACAACCTGCAGTGACCTTGAAAAGAAAGCTCCCCTCTGGGCTCAGAACTAGGGAACGTCTCGAACCAAAAGAAACCAATTTCTGAGTTTCACTTAGATGCAGTACTGCCCATTGGGAAAGTCCATTCTGTGCTTTAGATGATGAATTCAGGAAAAATGTAAACGGACTCTGGAGGTTTGGACTCCAGATAATCAAACAGCCTTCGGCCAGGTGAAACCCTGTTTCTGATTGACACTGAGTGCAGCCAGAGGCCCCATGTGCCCGTGATGCTCTTGTGGAGGGGCGGGGGAGAGGACAGGAGGTTCAAGGCAGTCTTAATAACAGAGAATGAAAACCAGAAGGGACCCACGTTCTCAAACAGGAAATAGATAATCCCAAGCCACTCCCTGGTCACAATGTGGAAAGCACCATCGTGAGCCGCGTGCTGGCACTGCCTCAGACATTCCTCCTGCACTGATCCACCCACTCTGACCTCGGCTGACCTCTGCCTTGAGGAAGCTGCAAAGGCAGTCTGACTTCGGGCACAGCCCCCTGGGCTCCGAGGTGCTCGGAGCCCTCAGTCCTGCCTGAGACTGACCACAGAAAGCTTTTAGAAAGCCTAGAAAGCTGAGACAAATCAGCTAAGGAGACCACAGTGGCTGGCTCGGGGGAGGGAAGGAGATGTGAGGGAGGGACTTCAAGGTAAGCCTTGGGTACTGTTTCGTTTGTTTGTTTCATTTTTATTTCTTTATTTATTTTGGCGAGGAATAATGGCCCTGAGCTGACATCTGCTGCCAATCTTCCTCGTTTTGTTTTTCTCCTCCCCAAAGCCCCAGTACCTAGTCGCATATCCTAGCTGTAAGCCCTCCTAGTTCATCTCTGTGGGATGCCGCCACCCCACGGCGTGATGAGCGGTGTGCAGGTCTGAACCGGCGAATCCGGGGCCACCGACGTGGAGCACATGACCCTAACCACTATGCCACCGGGCTGGCCCCCTTTCTTTTTTTAAAGCTTGTGATTTAATTGGATGAAACATTTGCGGGTTTGTTGTTCTGTCTTGCTTGTTTTACAACAACAAGTATTTTAAAGTTTCAACCACACACACACACACACACACAAACATTCTACAGGGGCCTTTAGGTAACGCGGGAGCCAGTCCCAACGGGCTGTTTTAGTTCTGTGTAACTTCTGTAACACCAGGCTCTCAGGACAACCCTGTGAGCCGTCACAGCCTGGCGAGGGGGAATTCCAGGAGGGGTCAGTGTCTCCCCATGGGCAGACCTGTTGCCCCACAGTTCCTACAGGGGGCTGCCCACAGGCTCCAGGCAAAACTCCTGGGGACAGTCCCCAGCCCCCGGTGAGACAACGCCCACTCTGCACGGCAAAGCAGTTGGGAGATGGAGAGGCCCACCGTGAACAGGCGGGCTGGAGAAGGGCAAGGAGGTCCTGGGCGCAGCTCGGCACTGACTTGAACGGGAGATAGGAACAGTCTTTGCCTCCAGGGTCTAGAATTTTTTTCATTGTAGTCAAAGGAAATCAAAGTCCAGTGCAGCTCCAGATAGGGAGATGTTCTTCATTTTTTCAGACCAAACAGTAGTCATGTCTTTTCTGAATCCCTATGGAATTTGCGGCTGGAGAAAACGAGAGCAATGGTGACATGACTGTTCCGTCTTCCGTCTCTAGCTGTGCTCCTAAGCCAGGAAAAATGCAAGCAGTGAGGCCAGGTGTTTCGCCCTGCCTCCAGGAAGACCCTGGAGATGGCGGGGTGTAGAAGTCAGTCATCATTTCTGCAGCTCTTCCCAACGTCATTGATGACCTCGTCTCTTTCCCTCTAACTGGAAGGTGTCACCGAATGTCCTCCGCCACAGAATTGTGGCCTCTCACTCTGTTCTTCCTATGGCTTTGGGGGTTGGAGGTGAGGGGTCAGGGCAGCATTAAGAACTAGGCTTGTTTCCTTTTTTTTTCTTAAAGATTGGCACCTGAGGGGCCAGTCCCGTGGCCGAGTGCTTAAGTTTGCATGCTCCGCCTTTGGCAGCCCAGGGTTTCGCGGTTGGGATCCTGGGCGCGGACATGGCACCACTCATCAGGCCACGTTGAGGCGGCGTCCCACATGCCACAACTAGAAGAACCCACAACTAAAAGTATACAACTATGTACTGGGAGGACTGGGGGAGAAAAAGCAGGGGGAAAAAAAAGGAAGATTGGCAACAGATGTTATCTCAGGTGCCAATCTTTAAAAAAAAAGATTGGCACCTGAGCTAAATCTCTTGCCAATCTTCTTTTTTTCTTCTCCTTCTTCTCCCCAAAGCCCCCCAGTACATAGTTGTGTATTCTAATCATAGGTCCTTCT
>NW_025803685.1:0-5089 GCF_021613505.1 Equus quagga
AGCTATAGGCTTTTCCTATATGCTCTTTATCAGTTTGAGGAAATTTCTTCCTCTTCCTCGTTTGCTAGGAGGTTTTTTTTTTTCTCTTCATGAATGGGTATTGAATTTTGTGAAATGCTTTTTCTGCATTTATTGAGATGATCGTATGGACTTTATTTTTTTCTCCTTAGTACAGTCAATTGTATTGACTGACTTTCAAATATAAAGCCAACCTTGCATTCCTGGGATGAATCTCACTGAATCCTGATGTATCTTTTTTTTTTTTAAGATTTTATTGTTTCCTTTTTCTCCCCAAAGCCCCCCGGTACATAGTTGTATATTCTTCGTTGTGGGTCCTTCTAGTTGTGGCATGTGGGACGCTGCCTCAGCGTGGTCTGATGAGCAGCGCCATGTCCGCGCCCAGGATTCGAACCAACAAAACACTGGGCCGCCTGCAGCAGAGCACGCGAACTTGACCACTCGGCCACGGGGCCAGCCCCTGATGTATCTTTTTATATCTGACTGTGTTCATTTGCTAAAGGAGTTTTGTGTCTAGGTTCATGAGGGATATTGGTGTGTAGTTTTCTTTTGTTTGTCTCTTTTTGTATCTGGGTGATGCTGGCCTCATAAAATGAGTTGGGAAGCGATCCCTCCTCTTCTGTTTAGTAGAAACATCTGTGTAAGAACCGGTACTTTTTCTTCCTTTAATGTTCGGTAGAGTTCATTAATGAAGGCATGTAGACGCAGGGTTTTCCTTGTGGGAATATCTTTATAAATTAAGAATTCAATGTCTTTAATATATACAATGTGATTCAAATTATCTACTTCTTTTTGAATGGGCTTTGGCAGTTTGTGTCTTTCAAGGAATTTTTCCATTTCATCTAATCTATCAAATTTATTAACATAGAGGTATTCATAATATTGTCTTATTATCATTTTCATTTCTGTAAGACTTGTAGTGATGTCTCTTCTACTGTTGCTGAAATAGATAACTTGTGTCTTCTTGCTTTTATTCCTGACCAGTCTATCTAGAAGTTTATCAGTTTTATTGATCTTTTCAAAGAACCTCCTTCTGGTTTTATTGATTTTCTGTTTTCTATTTCATTTATTTTAGCTTTTATCTGTATTATTTCCTTCCTTCTAATTTTCGGTTCAATTGGCTATTCATTTTCTGGTTTCTTAAAGTGGAAGCTTAGATCGTTGATTTGAGACATTTCTTCTTATATAATATGTCCACATAGTGCTATAAACTTCCCTCTTGGCACTACTTTAGCTGCATTTCACGAAAGTGGATATGTCATATTTCCACTTTCGTTAAGTTCAAAATGTGTTCAGCTTTCCCTTGCGATTACTTCTTTGATCTATGGGTTATTTAGAAGTGTTATTTAATTTCCAAATATTTGGAGATTTTTCCAGAAGTCACTCATTTTGTTATTGGTTTCTAGTTTAATACCAGTATGGTTGGAGACGTCCTTTGTATGACTCAAATCTTTTTAAATGTATTAAGACTTGTTTTATGACCCCAAATACGGTGTATCTTGGTAAATGTGCACTTGAAGAGAATGAATATTCTGCTGTTGTTGGGTATTCTATTAATGTTAATTATGTTAAATTTATTAATAGAGTTGTTCAAGTCTTCTATATCATTACTGAGTTTCTGTCAATTATGATTAACTACTGTTCTACAGTTATAATCATGCACCACATAATGATGTTTCGGTCAGTGACTGTCCACATATATGACAGTGACCCCATAGGATTAGTACCGTACAGCCTAGGTGTGTAGGACACTGTTCCATCTAGGTTTGTGTTAGCACACACTATGATGTTCGCACAGTGACAAAATTGCCTAATGATGCATTTCTCAGAACATACCCCATTCATTAAGCAACGCATGACTGTACGGAGGGAGGAGTGTTGAAATCTCCAACTACAATTGCATATTTGTTTAATTCTTCTTTAGTTATATCAATTCTTTTCAGGTATTTTGATGCTCTATCATTAGGCGCATACACCTTGAGGATTGTTATGTCTTCTTGATGTAGTAACCTTTTTGTTGTTATGAAATTTTCCTGTTTGTCTTTGATAGTATTCTTTGTTTTGAAATCTACTTTGATATTCATATAGTCACTCCAAATTTCTTGTACTTTGTTTTGTCAAGGTAGGTCTTTTTCCTTTTTTTTTTTACTTTTAACCTATCTCTGTTTATATTTCAGTGGGCTTCTGGCATTTACCATCTAGTTAGGTTTTGCTTTTTTATCAATCTGACAATCTCTGCCTTTTACTTGGGAGCATTTATATCATTCACACTTAATGTAATTACTGATATTATTGTGCTTAATCTATCTTGCTATTTGTTTTCTATTTGTTCTATCTGTTCATTTTCCCTTTTTTCATCTTTATCTGCCTTCTTTTGGCTTAATTCAGTATTTTTCTTTTTTTTGAGGAAGGTTAGCCCAGAGCTAACATCTGTCACCAATCTTCCTCTTTTTGGTGAGGAAGACTGGCCCTGAGCTAACATCCATCCATCTTCCTCTACTTTATATGTGGGATGCCTGCCACAGCATGGCTTGACAAGCGGTGCCATGTCCACACCCGGGATGCGAACCAGCAAACCCCAGGCCGCCAAAGCCAAACTCTACTGTTGCCTTATTAGCCATAACTCTTTGTTTCATGTTTTCAGTGGTTGTTTTAAGGTTTATGATTTACATTTTTAACTTCTCACAGTTCACCTTCAAATAGTACTACAACAGTACATATATAATATGGGAACCTGAAAACAAGATATTGCCATTTCTTCCCCCCCATTTCCTTTCTGCACGTTTTCATATATTTTACTTCTATCTTTGTTACAAACTGCCTTTTTATAATAAACAACAATCACCATTTTTTTCTCTATACAAATAACTTTCCCTTTCAATTTTTGTATTCATATATAATATGCATACTGTAAGTTCGCCCTTTTTTAGTGTACAGTTCTGAAAGTTTGGGCAAATGTATACAGTGATGTAATCACCACCACAATCAACATATGAATCCATTCTGCAGTTGAGGGACATTTGGGTGGTTTCCAGGTTTCGGCAATTACAAATAAAGTCTCTATGAAGACTCGTGTGTACATTTTTGTGTAAACATCAGTTTTCCCTGAGTCATATGGTAGCGTATGTTTAACTTTAAAAAACTCAATGATCTTGGGGGCTGGCCCCGTGGCCGAGAGGTTAAGTTCGCGCGCTCCGCTGCAGGCGGCCCAGTGTTTCGTTGGTTCGAATCCTGGGCGCGGACATGGCACTGCTCATCAAACCACGCTGAGGCGGCGTCCCACATGCCACAACTAGGTGGCCCCACAACGAAGAATATACAACTATGTACCGGGGGGGCTTTGGGGAGAAAAAGGAGAAAATAAAATCTTTAAAAAAAAAAAAAACTCAATGATCTTCTTAAAGGTTAAAAATGAGAAGAGGATTTTGATACTTACCCACAAATTTACCATTCCCGGCACTCTTCATCTTTCTCGGTGTAAATCCAAATTTCCAGGGTCTAGAGAACTTTTTCAAATATTTCCCATGGCGAAAGACTGCTACTGGGAATTCTCTCCACCTTAGTTTGTCTGAATAAAGTCTTCATTTAGCCCTCATGTTTGAAAGGCGTCTTCGCTTGGACACAGAATTAGAGGCTAACAGTTCTATTCCCCTAACACTGTAACATGTCCTTGGCACAGGGACAAAGGCTGGAGCTTTCGGCAAGTGCCAAGGAGAGCAGCACAGAGCCGACCTCCGGGAGCGCACGGCAGCCGCACAGCCTCGAGGGCCACCACTCCTGAGCCAAGGCCTCATTTCAGGACCTGGAGCACCGGGGAGAGCCCCCTCCCGGAGGACACAGGGACCCCGGGACAGTTCAGGCGCCAAGCCAAGGGAGGTGGGGAGACCTGGCAGGGAGTCCCCGGGAGTCCCAGCCCGGAGCCATGGGTGCGCTGGCAACTCTCGGAACAGGCTCACCCATCCCGGCCCTGCGGCCAAGACCCAGGTCACCCGCCCGAGGCCACAACCCTCTGGCCCTTACGCGTCGGCAGCGCAGCCCGCCCGGCCTCGAGGCTGGGCAGCAGCCGCGGGCGTGGGGACCGCGCACTTTTCCGCGACTCCCTCGGGCCCCCTCTCCCCGCGCTCCGCCCCCAGCGCCCGTGGGCGGGGCCGGCGCCGTCTGTTAAAGCAGAGCCTGGCTGCCGTGCTGCCTCCTGTCGCCGACCGCTGCCCCGTCTCCCGTGCTGTTCGAGTGTCTTGCCGCCGCCATGTCCCGGCTGCTGTCTACGCCGCGGGCCGCCGCGGGCGCCGGGGTCCGGCCCGCCACCGTGCTGGGCGCTAGGGGGATGGGGAGCTGCTTGGACGCTCCCGCCAGCGCCGCGGCCGTACGCGCCTTCCTGGAGCGCGGCCACACCGAGATAGACACGGCCTTCATTTACACCGACGGCCAGTCCGAGACCATCCTGGGCGGCCTGGGGCTCGGGCTGGGCGGCGGCGACTGCAAAGGTATGGCCTGGTCCCAGCGCCCAGCCCCTGACCTCCTCCCGCACCGTGCAGCGCTGACCCGGTCCCAGCCGTGCACATGTCGCGGTCAGGACCGACCCCTTTGCCCGCTCCCAGGGCGCCATGCTCCCCTGGCCACCCTGCAGCTCTGTGAACCCCAGCTCCTCAGGCCTCGTCCACATTTAGACCCGATCAGCCGGCCAGGCCTTTGTTCTGATTCCTTTTCGCTTTTCCCTTGGAGAAGGCAGCCCAGGAGCCTCCCTGTTGCAGCGTCCCCTCCGTGGTCTAGCTGGGACCGACTTGGCTAGCCCTTCTAGGGGGCACTGCGAACCTTGGGTCTGGCGCTGTGCAGTCCGAGCCCCCTTCCCGTGCCGCGCAGGTGCACCGTTCGGGCCTAGACTTTGCTCCGTGGAGCTTCGGTTGGCAGTGCCTCCTCCTGGCGAATCGGGGAGTGGGGGTGGCACGGTGACTAACTGCCCTCTCTGTGCCAGCCTCCCTCTGGGGCTGTAAAAGGGAAATTGACGCTAACGGGATCCGGGGAGCCCAGATTCTGGAGCTGGCTGAGGATGCCGGCAGAGGGAGCACTTCCT
>NW_025803686.1:0-4779 GCF_021613505.1 Equus quagga
AGCTATAGGCTTTTCCTATATGCTCTTTATCAGTTTGAGGAAATTTCCTCCTCTGCCTCGTTTGCTGGGAGTTTTTCTTTTCTTCATGAATGGGTATTGAGTTTTGTGAAATGCTTTTTCTGCATTTATTGAGATGATTGAATGGACTTTATTTTTTCTCCTTAGTATAGTCGGTTGTATTGACCGACTTTCAAATATAAAGCCAACCTTGCATTCCTGGGATGAATCTCACTGAATCCTGATGTATCTTTTTATATTTGACTGTATTCATTTGTTAAAGGATTTTTGTGTCTAGGTTCATGAGGGACGTTGGTGTGTAGTTTTCTTTTCTTTGTCTCCTTTCGTATCTGGGTCGTGCTGGCCTCATAAAACCAGTTGGGAAGCAATCCTTCCCCTTCTGTTTAGTAGAAACATCTGTGTAAGAACTGGTACTTTTTCTTCCTTTAATGTTCGGTAGAGTTCATTAATGAAGGCATGTAGACCTGGGGTTTTCCTTGTGGGAATGTTTTTATAAATTAAGAATTCAATGTCTTTAATATATACAATGTGATTCAAGTTATCTATTTCTTTTTGAATGGGCTTTGGCAGTTTGTGTCTTTCAAGGAATTTTTCCATTTCATCTAATTTATCAAATTTATTAACTTAGAGGTATTCATAATATTGTCTTATTATCATTTTCATTTCTGTAAGATTTGTAGTGATGTCTCTTCTACTGTTTCTCAAATAGAGAATTTGTGTCTTCTTGCTTTTATTCCTGACCAGTCTATCTAGAAGTTTATCAGTTTTATTGATCTTTTCAAAGAACCTGCTTCTAGTTTTATTGATTTTCTGTTTTCTATTTCATTTACTTCAGCTTTTATCTGTATTATTTCCTTCCTTCTAACTTTGGGTTCAATTGGCTATTCTTTTTTCGGTTTATTAAAGTGGAAGCTTAGATCACTGATTTGAAACATTTCTTCTTTTATAATATGTCCACATAGTGCTATAAATTTCCCTCTTGGCACTACTTTAGCCACATCTCACAAAATTTGATATGTTCTATTTCCACTTTCATGTAGTTCAAAATATGTTCAACTTTCCCTTGTGATTACTTCTTTGATCCATGGGTTATTTAAAAGTGTTATTTAATTTGCAAATACTTGGAGATTTTTCCAGAAATCAGTCATTCTGTTATTGATTTCTGGTTTAACACTAGTATAGTTGGAGACATCCTTTGTACCACTTGAATCTTTTAAAATTTATTGACTTGTTTTATGACCCCAAATATGGTGCATCTTGGTGAATGTGCACTTGAAGAGAATGAATATTCTGCTGTTGTTGGCTATTCTATTAATGTTAATTATGTTAAGGTGATTAATGAGTTGTTCAAGTCTTCTATGTCTTTACTGAGTTTCTGTCAGTTATGAATTACTGTTCTACAATTACAGTCATGTGCCAAATGATGATGTTTTGGTCAACTGCAGACCGCATGTATGACAGTGGTACCATAAGATTAGTACTGTGTAGCCTAGGTGGGTAGGACACTACACCATCCAGGTTTGTAAGTATACTCTACGATGTTTGCAGAATGACAAAACTGCCTAATGATGCATTTCTCAGAACAAACGCCCGTCAATAAGCAATGCATGACTGTATGGAGGGCGCAGTGTTGAAATCTCCAGCTACAATTGCATTTTGTTTATTTCTTCTTTAGTTATATCAATTCTTTTCACTTATTCTGATGCTCCATCATACGTGCATACACCTTGAGGAGTACTACGCCTTCTTGATTAATTAACCTCTTTGTTATGAAATTTCCAGTTGTCTTTGCTGGTATTCTTTGTTCTGAAATCTACTTTGTCTGATATTCATATAACCACTCCAATTTTCTTTTACTTAGCTTTGTCAAGGTATTTTTGGTCCATCCTTTTACTTTTAACCTATCTCTGTTTATATATTTCAGTGGGCTTCTAGCACTTACCATATAGTTGGGTTTTGCTTTTTTTTATCCATTCTATCTCTGCCTTTTACTTGGGAGGTGTTATATCATTTATATTTAATGTAATTATGGTATGATTTGCTTAAATTTATCTTGCTATTTGTTTTCTATTTGCTCCATCCATTCGTTTCTTTTTTCATCTTTATCTGCCTTCTTTTGGCTTAGTTCAGTATTTTTTTATGATTAATTTTACCTCTACTGTTGCCTTATTAGCCATAACTCTTTGTTTCATTTTTTCAATGGTTGTTTTAAGGTTAATGATTTACATTCTTATCACAGTCCACCTTCAAATAATAGTACACCAGTTCACATAGACTACGAGAACCTGAAAGCAGTTTACTGCCATTTCATCCCATTTCCTTTGTGCTCTGGTCTTCATATATTTTACTTCTATCTTTGTTGCAAACTAGCTTTTTAGAATAAACAGCAATCCACCATTATTATTTTTTCTTTAAACAGCCAAATATCTTTCTTTTTCAATTTCTGTGTTAATATATGATATACATGTTGCAATTTCACCCTTTATAGTGGACAGGGCTGAAAGTTTTGATGAATGTGTAGTCATGTAATTACCGTCACCATCAAGATATGGAACAGCTCCATCACCCCACAAAACTAGCCGTGATTCTTCTGTCCTCCTACCAGCAGCCCCTGGTAACCACTGATCAGCTTCTCTCCACTGTTGCCTTGGCAGGAGTGTGGTATAAGTGGAAACACACAGTATGCAGCCTTTGGAGAAAAGGCTCAACAGTTGAGATTCATCCATGTTACTGTGTTTACCAGGAATTCATTCCATTGTATGAATACAGCACAGTTCATTTACCCATTCTGCCGGTGGGGGACACGTGGGTGGTTTCCAGGTTTCGAAAATTACAAATAAAGCCTCTATAAACACTTGTGTGTAGCTGTCTGTGTGAACATAGGTTTTTGCTGAGTCATAGGGGAAGCGTATGTTTAACTTTATAAAAACTCAATGATCTGAAAAGGTTACACATGAGAAAAAGTCCTTTATATTAAGCCACATATTCACCATTCCCAGCACTCTTCATTTTGGGGGCTGTAAATCTGAATTTCCTTCCCTCTAAAGAACTTTTTCAAATATTTCCCATGGCGAAAGACTGCTACTGGGAATTCTCTCCACCTTAGTCTGTCTGAACATAGTCTTCATTTAGCCCTCATGTTTGAAAGGCGTCTTCGCTTGGACACAGAATTAGAGGCTAACAGTTTCATTCCTCTAACACTGTAACATGTCCTTGCACAGGGATGCAGGCTGGAGCTTTCCGCAAGTGCCAAGGAGAGCAGCACAGAGCCGACCTCTGGGAGCGCACGGCAGCTGCACAGCCTCGAGGGCCACCACTCCTGAGCCAAGGCTTCATTTCAGGACCTGAAGCACCTGAGAGAGCCCCATCCCGGAGGGCACAGGGACCCCGGGACAGTTCAGGCGCCAAGCCAAGGGAGGTGGGCAGACCTGGCAGGGAGTCCGCCGGAGTCCCAGCCCTGAGCCTTGGGTGCCCTGGCAACTCTCGGAACAGGCTCACCAATCCCGGCCTTGCGGCCATGACCCAGGTCACCCGCCCGAGGCCACAGCCCTCCGGCCCTTACACGGTGGCAGCGCAGAACGGCCTCGAAGCTCGGCGGGAGCCGTGGGACATGGAGACCGCGCACATTGTCTTGTAGTTGAACTTACACTTACTCGATGACTCAGCAAAAACCTCTATCTGCCCCTCGCTCCCCCTGGCCCCCGCCCCCAGCGCCCGTGGGCGGGGCCGGCGCCGTCTGTTAAAGCAGAGCCCGGCTCCGGGGCAGGCTACTGTCGCCTACTGCTGAGCCCTCTCCCGTGCTGTCCGAGTGTCTTGCCACCGCCATGTCCCGGCTGCTGTCTACGCCGCGGGCCGCCTCGGCCGCCGGCGTCCGGCCCGCCACCGTGCTGGGCGCTATGGGGATGGGGACCAGCTTGGACGCGCCCGCCAGCGCCGCGGCCGTGCGCGCCTTCCTGGAGCGCGGCCACACCGAGATAGACACGGCCTTCATGTACAGCGACGGCCAGTCCGAGAGCATCCTGGGCGGCCTGGGGCTCGGGCTGGGTGGCGGCGACTGTAAAGGTAAGGCCTGGCCCCCGCACCCGGCCCCAGACCTCTCCCCGCACCGTGCAGCGCTGACCCGGCCCCAGCCGTGCACCTGCCGCGGTCAGGACCGACCCCTTCGCCCCCTCCCAGGGCGCCATGCTCCCCTGGCCACCCCGCAGCTCTGTGAACTCCAGCTCCTCAGGTCTCATCCACATTTAGACCCGATCAGCCGGCCAGGGCTTTGTCCTGATTCCTTTCCTCTGTTCCCTTGGAGAAGGCAGCCCAGGAGCCTCCCTCCAGCAGCGTCCCATCTCTGGTCTAGCCGAGACCGACTTGGCTAGCCCTTCTAGAGGGCACTGCATTGGGTCTGGCGCTGTGCAGTCCCGGCCCCCGTTCCTGTGCCTGGCTTGTGCCCCGTTCGGGGCCATCTGCAGCAACCCTGCCCGTACCGCTCTGGCATTCCCTGGCACAGCCCGGATCAGGATTTGGGATGGGCGGGCAATCGGCTTCCTCCCTGCTCTGGGCCGTAGGCTTTTCTCCGTGGAGCTCTGGGTGCCCTGTTCGGTTGGCAGTGCCTCTGCCTGGCGAATCTGGGAGTAGGGGTGGCACGGTGACTAACCTCCCTCTCTGTGCCGGCCTCCCTCTGGGGCTGTAAAAGGGAAATTGACACTAACGGGATCCAGGGAGCTCAGATTCTGGAGCTGGCTGAGGATGCCGGCAGAGGGAGCACTTCCT
>NW_025803687.1:0-1543 GCF_021613505.1 Equus quagga
ACTGATGCAATTTTTAAAAGGGTATTTGTAAACCTACCCTGTTTCATTTTGCCAACTTAAGTATTACAAACGCAATAAAACCAGCTCCTCCATTCCAAGACCTTAGCAGTTGTTTCCTGAATTTTCTAAGATAAGAGAAATGCTTCATCCAGGATTGAAAAACTTACTCACCAGAATGAGGAGGAAACAGCAAGGCAATGACAAAAATAGCTTTCATCCATGATGAGAAGAAAGACATTTTGTCAAGTCTGTAGAAGAAACCCATAGGACTGTTCGCAACACATGACACAGGGACAAATGGACCGTTTCCCGATGAAAGTTTCTGACGGGTGAGGGAACCGCTCTACTCCCCTAGAGTCCTAATTATAGAGGACTATCCCCTTCTTTCTTCCTCCAACTCGCAATCAACAAGACATGCGTGTGAACAGAAGGCCTCATAGAGACTCGAGAGAAACACTAGGACAAGTCCTCCGTGCACATCGGAGAAGGAGCTGTTTGCTCTCCCAAGCCTTTGGCTCAGCCCACAGGGAGCCTGGCTGCATTTAAGGACACATGCACTTTGGAATCTCAGTTTTTCCTCAGAAAATACAAACTGCTCCTTCAGGAAGGACTCAGTTGCAGCTGTCCTCACAGCAATGCTCTTCACCAGGGCTCCTTCCATAGGGTCCCCGCTGGACCTACCTGAAACAGAGAAGGCCGTGGGGAGCAAGGTTGACACCTCCACAGACTGTGCCGAGCTTGTTCGCCTCTTCTTCCCAACCACTGCCACCCAGCTGACGCGTTTCCTTTATTGACCTGTTGGTGAAGACCTTTCTGGGGGTGAGACAGATGGCTCCGGCTGATAAGACGCTGAGGTATTCTGTGTTCTTCCTGGAGTCTGTAAGGGAACTCGTGAGAGAGGCCTCATGAGGATTTCTCAGTAGATATTCCCTCTGGAGGATACTTGGGACAGTTTGATCTGATGTACCCAGAAGTATGGGGAAGGGAGGAGGTAAGATCAGTGCTCTGAAACCCTTAGAGATGAGACATGAAATCTTCCTAAGATACCGAATAGGAAGGAAAGGAGAATCAAAACAGCAAAGAGAAGAATGAGTTTTGGGAACGGTGAGTAGACGAGTACCTAGACCCTTAGCACCTGGCAACACTGGAAGCCCATTAGGCTCAATTGGAGATTTGATGTTGATTAACTTTTCATTTTGAGATAACTGGTGTGTGGGGGCATTGGCCAACGTGTCCCTTTAACGGCCATGTGTCCTTGAGGCTTCTTATCTGGGCTACATGCCAACACTCACAATGATAGAAGACCTGGTCTTGGCTGACCCAGCTGCTTTCTCCTGGGATAATAGGCACACACACCCTCAAGGTCTCCAGGAGGGGTAGAGGGGAGCTCTGGTCCTTGGAATGCAGGTCCTACAGGGATGACCCCCTTGGCAAGCTCACAGCCTTTGTTCCTCTGCCTACTTGAGCAAACTTCTCTCAGGGGACAGTAGTGGGTACACATTGCTATCCAGCTGGCCACCACTGGACCTTCCCTGTAAGTAAC
>NW_025803688.1:0-1543 GCF_021613505.1 Equus quagga
GTTACTTACAGGGAAGGTCCAGTGGTGGCCAGCTGGATAGCAATGTGTACCCACTACTGTCCCCTGAGAGAAGTTTGCTCAAGTAGGCAGAGGAACAAAGGCTGTGAGCTTGCCAAGGGGGTCATCCCTGTAGGACCTGCATTCCAAGGACCAGAGCTCCCCTCTACCCCTCCTGGAGACCTTGAGGGTGTGTGTGCCTATTATCCCAGGAGAAAGCAGCTGGGTCAGCCAAGACCAGGTCTTCTATCATTGTGAGTGTTGGCATGTAGCCCAGATAAGAAGCCTCAAGGACACATGGCCGTTAAAGGGACACGTTGGCCAATGCCCCCACACACCAGTTATCTCAAAATGAAAAGTTAATCAACATCAAATCTCCAATTGAGCCTAATGGGCTTCCAGTGTTGCCAGGTGCTAAGGGTCTAGGTACTCGTCTACTCACCGTTCCCAAAACTCATTCTTCTCTTTGCTGTTTTGATTCTCCTTTCCTTCCTATTCGGTATCTTAGGAAGATTTCATGTCTCATCTCTAAGGGTTTCAGAGCACTGATCTTACCTCCTCCCTTCCCCATACTTCTGGGTACATCAGATCAAACTGTCCCAAGTATCCTCCAGAGGGAATATCTACTGAGAAATCCTCATGAGGCCTCTCTCACGAGTTCCCTTACAGAAGCCAGGAAGAACACAGAATACCTCAGCGTCTTATCAGCTGGAGCCATCTGTCTCACCCCCAGAAAGGTCTTCACCAACAGGTCAATAAAGGAAACGCGTCAGCTGGGTGGCAGTGGTTGGGAAGAAGAGGCGAACAAGCTCGGCACAGTCTGTGGAGATGTCAACCTTGCTCCCCACGGCCTTCTCTGTTTCAGGTAGGTCCAGCGGGGACCCTATGGAAGGAGCCCTGGTGAAGAGCATTGCTGTGAGGACAGCTGCAACTGAGTCCTTCCTGAAGGAGCAGTTTGTATTTTCTGAGGAAAAACTGAGATTCCAAAGTGCATGTGTCCTTAAATGCAGCCAGGCTCCCTGTGGGCTGAGCCAAAGGCTTGGGAGAGCAAACAGCTCCTTCTCCGATGTGCACGGAGGACTTGTCCTAGTGTTTCTCTCGAGTCTCTATGAGGCCTTCTGTTCACACGCATGTCTTGTTGATTGCGAGTTGGAGGAAGAAAGAAGGGGATAGTCCTCTATAATTAGGACTCTAGGGGAGTAGAGCGGTTCCCTCACCCGTCAGAAACTTTCATCGGGAAACGGTCCATTTGTCCCTGTGTCATGTGTTGCGAACAGTCCTATGGGTTTCTTCTACAGACTTGACAAAATGTCTTTCTTCTCATCATGGATGAAAGCTATTTTTGTCATTGCCTTGCTGTTTCCTCCTCATTCTGGTGAGTAAGTTTTTCAATCCTGGATGAAGCATTTCTCTTATCTTAGAAAATTCAGGAAACAACTGCTAAGGTCTTGGAATGGAGGAGCTGGTTTTATTGCGTTTGTAATACTTAAGTTGGCAAAATGAAACAGGGTAGGTTTACAAATACCCTTTTAAAAATTGCATCAGT
>NW_025803689.1:0-1205 GCF_021613505.1 Equus quagga
GTTTACAAATACCCTTTTAAAAATTGCATCAGTGGTAGCTTTTTCTCCTTTCCTGCCTTAGAGAACTGGAGACAGAGATGTAGGTTAGCATGAACAGTGGAACTTTGCTTTTTTCCCCATCTACAATGAAAGACATTTGCCTGTCTTTAGAGGTGAAGAGTTTTTGGAGGTCAGATTCCATGCCTGCTGAGAGCAATGTGTGGGGAGTAATGGTGTCTTCTAGATCTGGGCTTCCTTGACAATCTGCTTTGTTGTTTGACAGCTCTGAGTAGAGTCCAGGCTTCGTGTGAGGCGAGAACTCATCCCTCCCTCTGCTGATACCTTACCTTCTTTAAAGCATAAGGTGGCCCATGAATTTCAGAGTAAAGTAGCTGTAAGGTATTGGATAGATCCCTGATCTCAGATCTGAGCACTAATTAATTAAATAGTAGTTAATTTCGTCATGTTAATTGACTTTGTGCAAGGGATAATGAATGGTGTTAAGCAAGGCATTATCATCACTGACTAGGATGTCTCATCTATAAAATGGAAGAAAAAAAGCGGGGTTTGGTGATTACTAAACAATATACAAAATTGTTTTTCAAAGAGTGAGGTTAATTGGGAATTATGTTTCCAGATTTGGAGTTAATTGTGAACTAATTGTTTTGATACCACGGCAAAAGCTCACCTCATTTCTTGCAGGGTCTTGCATAGGTAATTTCCCTTGTGTCTTGCTACTAAAAATATTTGGATACTTTTGGCTGATACCCTGATAGATTTCCCTCATTTTCTTGGTCTTAATTTTTCTTTTGTGTTTTGGTTGCAGAAACTGGTCTTTCACATCCACCATCAACGGGGAATAAGAGAGTAAGTTAATACTGATTAATGTGGGAATTGAAAAAGGTAAAACTAGTAATTTTTTTTATATTGTAAGTTTTAACAGCAAATGTCATCCAACAATATGTATAACAGAATGATCCTTCAAAAACTAAAAGCAAGAAATAACAAAAAAATCTCTTTTATCATTATACTGAGTTCAAGAAATAGAATTTTGCCACCTATATAAAATCATCTGGGGGCTGACCTGGTGCATAGCAGTTATGTTCGCTTGCTTTGCTTCGGTGCCCACAGGTCACCAGTTCTGATCCCAGGCAGGGACCTACACTATGCCTATCAAGACATCCTGTGGCAGGCATCCCACATAACAAGTAGAGGAGGATGGGCAT
>NW_025803690.1:0-2152 GCF_021613505.1 Equus quagga
GTTACTTACAGGGAAGGTCCAGTGGTGGCCAGCTGGATAGCAATGTGCACCCACTACTGTCTCCTGAGAGAAGTTTGCTCAAGTAGGCAGAGGAACAAAGGCTGCGAGCTTGCCAAGGGGGTCATCCCTGTAGGACCTGCATTCCAAGGACCAGAGCTCCCCTCTACCCCTCCTGGAGACCTTGAGGGTGTGTTTGCCAATTATCCCAGGAGAAAGCAGCTGGGTCAGCCAAGCCCAGGACTGCTATCATTGTGAGTGTTGGCACGTAGCCCACATAAGAAGCCTCAAGGACACATGGCTGTTAAAGGGACACGTTGGCTAATGCCCCCACACACCAGTTATCTCAAAATGAAAAGTTAATCAAAATCAAATCTCCAATTGAGCCTAATGGGCTTCCAGGGTTGCCAAGTGTTAGGGGTCTAGGTACTCGTCTACTCACCGTTCCCAAAACTCATCTTCTCTTTCCTGTTTTGATTCTCCTTTCCTTCCTATTCGGTAGCTGAGGAAGATTTCATATCTCATCTCTAAGGGTTTCAGAGCACTGATCTTACCTCCTCCCTTCCCCATACTTCTGGGTACATCAGATCAAACTGTCCCAAATATCCTCCAGAGGGAATATCTACTGAGGATTCCTCGTGAGGCCTCTCTCACGAGTTCCTTTACAGACTCCAGGAAGAACACAGAATACCTCAGTGTCTTATCTGCCGGGAGCCATCTCTCTCACCCCCAGAGAGGTCTTCACCAACAGATCAATAAAGGAAATGCATCAGCTGGGTGGCAGTGGTTGGGAAGAAGAGGCGAACAAGCTCGGCACGGTCTGTGGAGGTGTCGACCTCGCTCCCCACGGCCTTCTCTGTTTCAGGTAGGTCCCGAGGGGACCCTATGGAGGGAGCCCTGGTGAAGAGCATTGCTATGAGGACAGCTGCAACTGAGTCCTTCCTGAAGGAACAGTTTGTATATTCTCAGGAAAAACTGAGATTCCAAAGTGCATGTTTCCTTAAATGCAGCCAGGCTCCCTGTGGGCTGAGCCAAAGGCTTGGGAGAGCAAATGGCTCCTTCTCTGATGTGCACAGAGGAGTTGTCATAGTGTTTCTCTCGAGTCTCTATGAGGCCTTCTGTTCACACGCATGTCTTGTTGATTGTGAGTTGGAGGAAGAAAAAAGGGGATAGTCCACTATAATTAGGACTCTAGGGGAGTAGAGCGGTTCCCTCCCCGTCAGAAACTTTCATCGGGAAACGGGCCATTTGTCCCTGTGCCATGTGTTACGAACAGTCCTATGGGTTTCTTCTACAGACTTGACAAAATGTGTTTCGTCTCATCATGGATGAAAGTTACTTTTGCCATTGCCTTGCTGTTTCCTCTTCATTCTGGTGAGTAAGTTTTTCATTCCTGGATGAAGCATTTCTCACATCTTAGAAAATTCAGGAAACAACTACTATTGTCTTCGAATCGAGGAGCTGGTTTTATTGGCTTTGTTATACTTAAGCTGGCAAAATGAAACAGGGTAGGTTTACAAATACCCTTTTAAAAATTGCATCAGTGGTAGCTTTTTCTCGTTTCTGACCTTAGAGAACTGGAGACAGAGAAGTGGGTTAGAATGAACAGTGGAGCTTTGCTTTTTTCCCCATCTACAATGAAAGACATTTGCCTGTCTTTAGGGTGAAGAGTTTTTGGAGGTCAGATTCCATGCCTGCTGAGAGCAACGTGTGGGAAGTAATGGTGTCTTCTAGATCTGGGCTTCCTTGACAATCTGCTTTGTTGTTTGACAGCTCTGAGTAGAGTCCAGGCTTCATGTGAGGAGAGAACTCATCCCTCCCTCTGCTGACAACTTACCTTCTTTAAAGCATAAGGCGGCCCATGAATTTCAGAGTAAAGTAGCTGTGAGGTATTGGATAGATCCCTGATCTTAGACCCGAGCACTAATTAATTAAGTAGTAATTAATTTCTTCATGTTAAGTGACTTTATGCAAGGTATAATGAATGGCATTAAGCAAGGTATTGTCATCTCTGACTAGGATGTCTCATCCATAAAATGGAAGAAAAAAAGGAGGATTTGGTGATTACTAAACAATACACAAAATTGTTTTTCACAGAGTAAGGTTATTTGGGAATTATGTTTCCAGATTTGGAGTTAATTGTGAATAATTGTTT
>NW_025803691.1:0-3445 GCF_021613505.1 Equus quagga
TTAGCACCTGAAATCATAAAACTCCTAGAAGAAAACTGGGGAAATCCTTCACATTTGTCTTGGCAATGATGTTATAGATAGGACACCAAAAGGACAATCGACAAAACTAAGAATTAAAAGATAAACAAGTAAAATTAAACACACAGAAGAGCTTCTGCACAGCAAAAGAAACGGTTAACATTATGAAGACGCAGCCTGCAAGTTGGGAGAAAATATTTGCAAACCACGATCCCATCAGAGGTTAGTTTCCAGAATATGCATGGAACTTACACAACTCAATAGCAAGGAAAAGGGGCTGCACCTCACTAATTACCAGAGCGATGCAAATCAAAACCACCATGCGAAAGCACCTCACACCATCAGAGTGGCTATTCTCAGAAAGGTAAGAGACAACAAGCGTCGGTGAGGATGAGTAGAAAAGGGGACTCTTGTACATTGTTGGTGAGACTGCAACTTGGTACGGCCACTATGGAAAACAGTATGGAGGTTCCTCAAAAAACAAGAAACAGAACGCCCATAGCATCCAGCAAACCCACTTCTGGCTGTCTATCTGAAGGAAAGGAAACCACCACGTCGAAGAGTATCTGCACTCTTGGGTGCACAGCAGCATTACTCACAAGAGCCAAGACGTGGAAACAACCTCAGCGTCCATTAGTGGAGGACAGGATAAAGAAAATGTGATACAAAGATAGATGGATGATAGCTAGATAGATAGAACGACAGGTGGATTGATTGACAGATATAATGGCATATTGTTCCGTCATGACAAATAAGGAAATCCTACCATTTGTGACAACAAGGATGAACCTGGAGGGCATTTGCTGAGTGAAATTTGTCAGATGGGAAAAACAAATCATGTGTGATGTCACTTACATGTTGAATCTAAAACAAAAACTACTCAGAGAACTGAGGAGTGGCTTGGTGGTTTCCAAGGAGAGCACGGCAGGGGTTGGGGTGGGTGTGTAAGGAAACATGGTAAATGGGTGAAAGTGGTCAAAGGGTACAGATTTCCAGTTTCAAGATGAATAAGCCATAGGAATGTACTGGACAGCATGTTGATCCTGGTTAGCAACTCTGTGTTGTAAATCTGAAAGTTACTAAGAGAGTAGATATTCAAGGTTTGCACCACACATGCAAATAGCCGTAACTATGTGAGGTAATGGATGTGAAAACTCACTTTATTGCGTCAATCATTTCACAATATACACATGTATCAGATCATTATATTGGAAATCTCATACTGGCACAGTGTTATGTGTCATAACTATCTCAATGAAACTGGATAGAATAGAAATTAAAGGCTCCTGCACAGCAAAGGAAGCCATCAACAAGATGAATGGGCAATCTACAGGAGGAGGGTAAATATTTGCAAACTTTATGTCTGATAAGGGTTAATGTCCAAAGTCTGTGAGGAACTTATACAAGTCAATAGCAAAAAAAAAAAAAAAAAAGAAAAAAGAAAAATCAAATAATGTTAGTAAATAAGAGGCAAAGGACCTCAACAGATATTTTCCCAAAGACATACAAATGGTCAACAGGTGCATGAAAAGGTGCTTAACATTGCTGATCATCAGGGAAGCGCAAGTCAAAAGCACAGCGAGACATCGGCTCATACTTATTAGAATGACCATTATCAAAACACAACAAATAACAAGTGCTGACAAGGATGTGGAGAAAGGGAACCTTGTACACGGTGGAGGTGAATGCAAATTGGACCATCCACTATGGAAAACAGTGTGGAAGTTCCTCAACAAAGTACAAACAGAGCTACCATATCATCCAGCAATCCAACTTTGGGGCATGTATCCGAAGGAGATGAAACTGTACCTAGATAAGACATCGGCACTCCCGTGTTCATTGCAGCAATTTTCATACAGCCAAGATATGCAGACAAGCTAAGTGTCCATGGACAGATGCATGGAAATAGACAATGTGTGTGTGGGTGTGGGTGCCTATACTTGTGCATAAATATATACACGTATATAACGGGATACTCCCAAGCCATGGAGAAAAGTGAAATATTGCCATTAGTAACAACATGGGTGAAACTAGATGACATTATGCAGAGAGAAATTCACCAGACAGAGAAAGACAAATGCTGACTGATACCGCTTATTTGGAGAATCTACAAGAGCTGAACTCATGGAAACAGAGAGTAGAAGGGTGGCTGAGGGGACCTGAGTGGTAAGGGAGACGCAGAGATGTTGGTCAAAAGGTACAAGTATTGAGTGTTGAGATAAATAAGCCCCGGGGGTGTGTTGTAATGCCTGGTGGCTGTGGTTAATAATTCTGTTCTGGACACTTGATATTTGATAAGAGAGTACACCTTAAGAGCTCTCATCACTCGCAAGCATGCGAATACACACACACACAACTGGTAAATGCGTGAGCTGAGGAATGTGTTAATTAACCTGATTGTGGCAATCATTTCACGAAGTACGCATATGTCAAATTATCACTTCGTACAACTTCAATAAATGCAATTTCATCTGTGCATTATAACCTGAGAAAGCTGTGGGAAAGATGAAAGAGAACAACTATCATACGAAGGGGAAATTAAGTTGGGGAACCTCACCATTCCTTCTCCTCCTTGCCTTGATCATGTTCTGATCCAATTCTCTGGGAGAGAATCCCTCATCCAGCATCCTCTGGCCCCTTTGTTCCCCTCCCAGAGGTAATTCTTTCTTGTTACCTCTGTTGAGCATGTCAGAAATGGGTGGGGTGGAAAGCGGGAGAGGGGGATTGGAGAGTTGTATTCTTTTTGAAAAATCAAAGTCTTTTGAGTCTCGGCTCACAGTTTGTGTAGTCATCAATTCCCCCAAAAACTTACTAGGAATGTGATACCTGTCATTCCTCCAGTCGTTTCTGTGGTCTAGTAACCACACTCAGGCCCTTTCCTAGAAGTCATTCTCAGGTCTGCTTGATTTTACTGCCTTTCTCGGAACCGAATGGAACTGCCTGAGACTATCCAGCACGACAGGGGGAAACATTACACACGTCTACGTCTTTTCTGTGTTGTTCCAGTCAACTGAGAGCGAACTTCAAGTTCAAAACCGTTTCTCCTCTCATCTCTCACTCGTTGGGGCTCACGAACACTCACTCTTCTAATTCCACCAGACTTCGAATTTCTGGGCTCTCTTCTTTTCTTTTCATGTTTGGCTTGCAAACTAAGCAAGGATTTCCTGAATGTAAGCCCGGTGAAATACCCTGTTGGACCATACAAATAACCAACAGTTAGACGCGCTATCAAGATGCCATTTCAGCAAACGTTTGCCATTGACGAACATCTATCATATTTACATATTTGATATTAAAAACATTTTTTAAACTTTCCAGTACCTGCTTCCTTGCCAAGCACATGCAGACTCCACAGTATAGGCCACAGAGTGGAGGTTTGTTGGGGTAGCACTCCCCTACAACCCATTTCTCTATGAGAACAAATAAC
>NW_025803692.1:0-3309 GCF_021613505.1 Equus quagga
GCACCTAAGTTCCAGCAGTGGAGAGAATATCGTTTGCCCCTGCTCAGTCTCTAACACCCTGATGCAACTTGAGCTTATTGCACAGTGCCAAAAGAGAAATGAAAGTCAAAAGAGATCTCTTTCTACATGCTTGGTTTTTCAGAAAAGTAGAGATGAAAAGAAAAGTATCTAATCTGGAGTACTTTAAAAGAAAATTAACTTCCGTTTAGAATAGTTTTAGATTTAAAAAAAAGTCAGCACCGTAGTTCCTGTATACTCCTCAGTCAGTCAGTTTCCCGTATTAACATCTTACATTGCTCTGGTTCATTTGTGTTAACTCAGTAACCTAGATACGTTACTAAATAAACACAGCATTCTTTAGATTTCATTAGTGTTTCCCTAATGATTTCGTATTCCAAGATGCCATCTAGGATACCACATTACACTCAATTGGCATGTCCCCTTAGCTTCCACTGGTCTGTGACAATTTCTCAGACCTTCCATGTTGTTGATTACCTTGACAGTTTTGAGGAGTCCTTGTCAAGTATTTTGTGGAATATCCCTCAGTTTGGGTTTCTGATATGTTTTTTTTATGGTTGCGCTGGTGTTAGAGGTTTTTTTTGTAGGAAAACCGCAGAGATAAAATGCCGTTTTCATCATGCAGATAGTGTATGCTGTCAACATGAGTGATCACTGACAATGCCAACCTTGATCACCTGGTCGAGGTGGTGTCCCTCAACTTAAAAGCATGTGTAGCAAGTACCATGCTGGCTACTTGGTAACTATTCCTTTTATAAATTACTAACCTATCAAATTGTACATAAAATAAGATCAGAATCCTTTTTATATGTTTTTTATTTTAATGTTGGAAACAATAGAAGTGCAGATAGTTTGAAAATCATAGCACCCAGAATTTAAAAAGAGCCTGAAGCTGATGCAGTTCACAGTCCACATTTTTGGTTTTTAGTGATTGTTGGAATAAGAATGAATCAGTACCCTTTTCTTTGCTCCCCGGGATCTAAATTCAGGATCTTGTCTACTTTCATCATGACAGCGATGCCCAACTCTTCTATACCTCTTAATCCCTGGTGTTGGGACTCTGAGATAGGAAAGGACTGAAGGAAAGTTTGCACTTCATGAGTCAGTCAACCCAGAGGTTATTCTATTAAATTAGATAACAGCAGGTAGGAAGAATGACCTGCCATGATAACTAAGCAATGTATGATGATAAGAGAAATAAGGCAGACTTGAGCGCAACATGGGTTATCAAATGCCTAATGCCTGTATCGGGTTTTTTTAAAAGCACTGATAAATTGTGTGGTACTAGTAAGAAGATTTAAAAGGATTGGGCATGTTATCCTTAGAAAGTTAAGTTTAGCCCATATAGGCTATAGGCAGATGACATAATGATGTGGATGTGTAAAAGATGTGGGAGCACATGGTCACTCCCAGGTAGTCACTTAATAGCTAAACTATGGAAAGGTTATAGAGAAGCAAGAGTTACTAATGAAGCAAAAACACATGGGCATATGTTACTGCACACATACAGCGCATATTGTCATCAGACTGGATGAAAATCTGGTGGGAACTCAATACTTCCGGGAGAGAAACATACTGAGAACAGAGAACCCTTCTGTTGGATGAGCAACATGCTCTGGTAGAAGATGATAACCCAGCAGCACAGGTAGAATGGAATCATATCTCTACTGAGGTAACAGAAGTAAGACTCTATCGTTAGACTGCTCAGGAAGCCAGAGATTATTGGTGGCCAGAGTGCAGGTGCATCCAAGAGAAACAGGTCAGAAATCAGCAAGCACTGAGCAAGTTCATTAGCACAGAAGATAAGGGGAGGGATAAAAGAGACCACTGAATGAACTGAACATGAAAAAAGAACTAGGTTATACGTGCCTTAAGGACAGATTACTCACAAGAAAGAGAACAAGCTTATGCACTTGGAAATAGGCACAAGGCCTGAGCTACAGGCTGCCACATTACGAAAAAATGTGATGCAATAAACAGTGGTAGTTAAACAGTTGAATTGCTAAAGACGACTCATAGGACCCAAAATAACAATGCTTATAAATCTACAGTTTATCAAGGGAAAGGGCGCAATATAGCAATACTGTGAAGTAAGGACTTGCATCACAGCAAAAGGCTGTGTCACAGCCATGGGTTTGGATGACAGCCAGGCGTGAGCTCCCATTTTCCTCCATTTATGGACACAATTTCACTGTCAGAGAAGAACTAAGGTGCACAGAACACTTCAGAGGCACAAAATGGATTCACGGCTGGGGTTTCTTATACCCTGCTGGGTGTGTAGGCATGTTCTTGCTATGTAACCAGCCCCAACAGCAAAGCACTCTGAAGGTCTCAATGAGAACAGGTGTAAATCATCAATTGCATTGTTACCAATAAACACTGCTGATAAGCTGTGAAAACCTGTCCCAAAACATCTTGCACCCATGGCTACAAAGCAACACTAATAATATGTTTCATTCCTTGATCAACGGTGAATGATGTGCAGATACTTCAGCTCAGGTCTGTGGGCTTAACTCTCACAGCAAAGTCCACCCCCTAATTTTTAACAAAGCCTTTGCCAAAAACAATCATCACTCTTAGTTTGACAGTAGTCATTTGCCTTTCAGCAGCGTGTAATCAAATATACAATCAAAATGCACATACAGATTTCAAAGAGTTATAATAACAATGGCGCTCTGGAGGTAAATGGCTTTCCCATCCACTAACCAACTGAACATTTGCATAGTCAGGCCCAACTTGGCGAAAGACAGCAAGAAGATTATCCATCCTCTCAATCCTTTTGGGATTCTTGCCATTAGTCAAAGTAATAGACATAGTCTCTGGTTTTGGAATGTTTCCGGAGTCTTGGACCTTAATTTTAGCCCTACTTCCAGATCTGGCATTAGAAAGGAAATTGTTGTCAAGTAGGCATGAATTGTATGTAAATTGGAATGCATGTAAATTGGAAAAGAAGTAAATTTTTTTCAGATGACGTGAGATAGAAAATCTGATAGAATCTACAAAAAAGCTATTAAAAACTAATAAGCTACTATTTATTCTTAATAAGCAAATAAAGCTACTAGTACTAATAAGTAAATTAATCAAGGTTGAAGGATACAAGATGAATATATCGAGTGTCTTCCTATATACTAGCGAGAAACACTTGGAAATTGAATTTAAAAATTACAATTTACAATAGTACCAAAAGCTATCAAATATTTAGGAAATATGTAAGGTCTTTCTACTGAAAACTATAGAACAGTGCTGTGAGTAATTAAAGAAGACCTAAATAAATTGAGATATACCATGTTC
>NW_025803693.1:0-3310 GCF_021613505.1 Equus quagga
GAACATGGTATATCTCAATTTATTTAGGTCTTCTTTAATTACTCACAGCACTGTTCTATAGTTTTCAGTAGAAAGACCTTACATATTTCCTAAATATTTGATAGCTTTTGGTACTATTGTAAATTGTAATTTTTAAATTCAATTTCCAAGTGTTTCTCGCTAGTATATAGGAAGACACTCGATATATTCATCTTGTATCCTTCAACCTTGATTAATTTACTTATTAGTACTAGTAGCTTTATTTGCTTATTAAGAATAAATAGTAGCTTATTAGTTTTTAATAGCTTTTTTGTAGATTCTATCAGATTTTCTATCTCACGTCATCTGAAAAAAATTTACTTCTTTTCCAATTTACATGCATTCCAATTTACATACAATTCATGCCTACTTGACAACAATTTCCTTTCTAATGCCAGATCTGGAAGTAGGGCTAAAATTAAGGTCCAAGACTCCGGAAACATTCCAAAACCAGAGACTATGTCTATTACTTTGACTAATGGCAAGAATCCCAAAAGGATTGAGAGGATGGATAATCTTCTTGCTGTCTTTCGCCAAGTTGGGCCTGACTATGCAAATGTTCAGTTGGTTAGTGGATGGGAAAGCCATTTACCTCCAGAGCGCCATTGTTATTATAACTCTTTGAAATCTGTATGTGCATTTTGATTGTATATTTGATTACACGCTGCTGAAAGGCAAATGACTACTGTCAAACTAAGAGTGATGATTGTTTTTGGCAAAGGCTTTGTTAAAAATTAGGGGGTGGACTTTGCTGTGAGAGTTAAGCCCACAGACCTGAGCTGAAGTATCTGCACATCATTCACCGTTGATCAAGGAATGAAACATATTATTAGTGTTGCTTTGTAGCCATGGGTGCAAGATGTTTTGGGACAGGTTTTCACAGCTTATCAGCAGTGTTTATTGGTAACAATGCAATTGATGATTTACACCTGTTCTCATTGAGACCTTCAGAGTGCTTTGCTGTTGGGGCTGGTTACATAGCAAGAACATGCCTACACACCCAGCAGGGTATAAGAAACCCCAGCCGTGAATCCATTTTGTGCCTCTGAAGTGTTCTGTGCACCTTAGTTCTTCTCTGACAGTGAAATTGTGTCCATAAATGGAGGAAAATGGGAGCTCACGCCTGGCTGTCATCCAAACCCATGGCTGTGACACAGCCTTTTGCTGTGATGCAAGTCCTTACTTCACAGTATTGCTATATTGCGCCCTTTCCCTTGATAAACTGTAGATTTATAAGCATTGTTATTTTGGGTCCTATGAGTCGTCTTTAGCAATTCAACTGTTTAACTACCACTGTTTATTGCATCACATTTTTTCGTAATGTGGCAGCCTGTAGCTCAGGCCTTGTGCCTATTTCCAAGTGCATAAGCTTGTTCTCTTTCTTGTGAGTAATCTGTCCTTAAGGCACGTATAACCTAGTTCTTTTTTCATGTTCAGTTCATTCAGTGGTCTCTTTTATCCCTCCCCTTATCTTCTGTGCTAATGAACTTGCTCAGTGCTTGCTGATTTCTGACCTGTTTCTCTTGGATGCACCTGCACTCTGGCCACCAATAATCTCTGGCTTCCTGAGCAGTCTAACGATAGAGTCTTACTTCTGTTACCTCAGTAGAGATATGATTCCATTCTACCTGTGCTGCTGGGTTATCATCTTCTACCAGAGCATGTTGCTCATCCAACAGAAGGGTTCTCCGTTCTCAGTATGTTTCTCTCCCGGAAGTATTGAGTTCCCACCAGATTTTCATCCAGTCTGATGACAATATGCGCTGTATGTGTGCAGTAACATATGCCCATGTGTTTTTGCTTCATTAGTAACTCTTGCTTCTCTATAACCTTTCCATAGTTTAGCTATTAAGTGACTACCTGGGAGTGACCATGTGCTCCCACATCTTTTACACATCCACATCATTATGTCATCTGCCTATAGCCTATATGGGCTAAACTTAACTTTCTAAGGATAACATGCCCAATCCTTTTAAATCTTCTTACTAGTACCACACAATTTATCAGTGCTTTTAAAAAAAACCCGATACAGGCATTAGGCATTTGATAACCCATGTTGCGCTCAAGTCTGCCTTATTTCTCTTATCATCATACATTGCTTAGTTATCATGGCAGGTCATTCTTCCTACCTGCTGTTATCTAATTTAATAGAATAACCTCTGGGTTGACTGACTCATGAAGTGCAAACTTTCCTTCAGTCCTTTCCTATCTCAGAGTCCCAACACCAGGGATTAAGAGGTATAGAAGAGTTGGGCATCGCTGTCATGATGAAAGTAGACAAGATCCTGAATTTAGATCCCGGGGAGCAAAGAAAAGGGTACTGATTCATTCTTATTCCAACAATCACTAAAAACCAAAAATGTGGACTGTGAACTGCATCAGCTTCAGGCTCTTTTTAAATTCTGGGTGCTATGATTTTCAAACTATCTGCACTTCTATTGTTTCCAACATTAAAATAAAAAACATATAAAAAGGATTCTGATCTTATTTTATGTACAATTTGATAGGTTAGTAATTTATAAAAGGAATAGTTACCAAGTAGCCAGCATGGTACTTGCTACACATGCTTTTAAGTTGAGGGACACCACCTCGACCAGGTGATCAAGGTTGGCATTGTCAGTGATCACTCATGTTGACAGCATACACTATCTGCATGATGAAAACGGCATTTTATCTCTGCGGTTTTCCTACAAAAAAAACCTCTAACACCAGCGCAACCATAAAAAAAACATATCAGAAACCCAAACTGAGGGATATTCCACAAAATACTTGACAAGGACTCCTCAAAACTGTCAAGGTAATCAACAACATGGAAGGTCTGAGAAATTGTCACAGACCAGTGGAAGCTAAGGGGACATGCCAATTGAGTGTAATGTGGTATCCTAGATGGCATCTTGGAATACGAAATCATTAGGGAAACACTAATGAAATCTAAAGAATGCTGTGTTTATTTAGTAACGTATCTAGGTTACTGAGTTAACACAAATGAACCAGAGCAATGTAAGATGTTAATACGGGAAACTGACTGACTGAGGAGTATACAGGAACTACGGTGCTGACTTTTTTTTAAATCTAAAACTATTCTAAACGGAAGTTAATTTTCTTTTAAAGTACTCCAGATTAGATACTTTTCTTTTCATCTCTACTTTTCTGAAAAACCAAGCATGTAGAAAGAGATCTCTTTTGACTTTCATTTCTCTTTTGGCACTGTGCAATAAGCTCAAGTTGCATCAGGGTGTTAGAGACTGAGCAGGGGCAAACGATATTCTCTCCACTGCTGGAACTTAGGTGC
>NW_025803694.1:0-1034 GCF_021613505.1 Equus quagga
AATTACACATTATTATATGTGTTATATACATTCAGTCCCATCCAATGAATATATTATATGCTTTCAACCCCATCCATTCAAAAGCCCAAGTGATCCTTTTATGAAAATTGACAAGTTGATACTACAATTGGTACAGCAATGCAAAGGACCTAGAATGGTCAAAACGACTTTGAAATGTAAAATGAAATGAAATATAAAGTTAAGAGAATTAACCTGACCTGATATGGAGGCTGCTTGTCAAGCTACAATAATCAAGACAGTGTGGTACTGGTGTAAAGTTAGACTGGTAGAACAATGGGACAATAGAGTCCAGAAATAAACCTGCACACATATGGACAACTGTCTTTTTAAGCTTTGATCCCTACCGTGTGCTATATTAAAAAACTAAATGGAACATAGATCTAACCGTAAAAACTAAGAAGTTTGTAGCAGAAAACATAGGAGAAATGTTCTACCTTGGGTAAGGCAAACGTTTCTTAGATACAACACCTAAAGAATGATACATAAAAGAAAATAAATAATTGGTAAATTGGACTTCATCAAAACCGTAAAACTACTCTTCAAGAGACAATTACGTGAATGAAAAGCCACAGCCTGATGAAAATATTTTCAAGATTTATGTCTGATAAAGGATTTGTATTCTTGTAGCAATAAGAAAACAAACTGGGGCTGGCCCAGTGGCGCAGTGGTTAAGTTCGCATGATCCGCTTTGGCGGCCTGGGGTTCACTGGTTTGGATCTGGAGCGTGGACCTATGCACTGCTTATCAAGCCATGCTTTGGCAGGCATCCCACATGTAAAGTAGAGGAAGATGGGCACAGATGTTAGCTCAGGGCTAATCTTCCTCAAAAAAAAAAAAAACAAAACCCCAACTTCTTGAAATAGGCACACAAGAAGATATACAGATAGAAAATAAGCATGTGAAAAGACGCATGTGAACATCATTAATCGTTAGGGAAATGCAAACCAAAACCTTGATGACATATCACCACACATCTATTTGAATGTCAAGGATTAAAAAGAATGACCATGCTA
>NW_025803695.1:0-1034 GCF_021613505.1 Equus quagga
TAGCATGGTCATTCTTTTTAATCCTTGACATTCAAATAGATGTGTGGTGATATGTCATCAAGGTTTTGGTTTGCATTTCCCTAACGATTAATGATGTTCACATGCGTCTTTTCACATGCTTATTTTCTATCTGTATATCTTCTTGTGTGCCTATTTCAAGAAGTTGGGGTTTTGTTTTTTTTTTTTTTGAGGAAGATTAGCCCTGAGCTAACATCTGTGCCCATCTTCCTCTACTTTACATGTGGGATGCCTGCCAAAGCATGGCTTGATAAGCAGTGCATAGGTCCACGCTCCAGATCCAAACCAGTGAACCCCAGGCCGCCAAAGCGGATCATGCGAACTTAACCACTGCGCCACTGGGCCAGCCCCAGTTTGTTTTCTTATTGCTACAAGAATACAAATCCTTTATCAGACATAAATCTTGAAAATATTTTCATCAGGCTGTGGCTTTTCATTCACGTAATTGTCTCTTGAAGAGTAGTTTTACGGTTTTGATGAAGTCCAATTTACCAATTATTTATTTTCTTTTATGTATCATTCTTTAGGTGTTGTATCTAAGAAACGTTTGCCTTACCCAAGGTAGAACATTTCTCCTATGTTTTCTGCTACAAACTTCTTAGTTTTTACGGTTAGATCTATGTTCCATTTAGTTTTTTAATATAGCACACGGTAGGGATCAAAGCTTAAAAAGACAGTTGTCCATATGTGTGCAGGTTTATTTCTGGACTCTATTGTCCCATTGTTCTACCAGTCTAACTTTACACCAGTACCACACTGTCTTGATTATTGTAGCTTGACAAGCAGCCTCCATATCAGGTCAGGTTAATTCTCTTAACTTTATATTTCATTTCATTTTACATTTCAAAGTCGTTTTGACCATTCTAGGTCCTTTGCATTGCTGTACCAATTGTAGTATCAACTTGTCAATTTTCATAAAAGGATCACTTGGGCTTTTGAATGGATGGGGTTGAAAGCATATAATATATTCATTGGATGGGACTGAATGTATATAACACATATAATAATGTGTAATT
>NW_025803696.1:0-4650 GCF_021613505.1 Equus quagga
AAATGTCTGGAATGAATTGTGGGCATATGTTTGTCTTCTTAGGAAATTGACAAAATAATTTTTTCAAAATGTCTGTACTATTCCACTTTAAAATTTACCAATTTAAAAGGCTACCAGTTGAAACATTATCATCAGCGATGTATGAGAATTGCAGCTCCTGTGCAACTTTGTCAACATAGCATGGTCATTCTTTTTAATCCTTGACATTCAAATAGATGTGTGGTGATATGTCATCAAGGTTTTGGTTTGCATTTCCCTAATGATTAATGATGTTCACATGCATCTTTTCACATGCTTATTTTCTATCTGTATATCTTCTTGTGTGCCTATTTCAAGAAGTTGGGTTTTTTTTTTTGAGGAAGATTAGCCCTGAGCTATCATCTGTGTCCATCTTCCTCTAGTGTACATGTGGGACGGCTGCCAAATCATGGATTGACAAGCAGTGCATAGGTCCACGCTCCAGATCCAAACCAGTGAACCCCAGGCCGCCAAAGCGGATCATGCAAACTTAAGCACTGTGCCACTGGGCCAACCCCAGGTTGTTTTCTTATTGCTACCAGAATAGAAATCCTTTACCAGACATAAATCTTGAAAATATTTTCATCAGGCTGTGGCTTTTCATTCAGGTAATTGTGTCTCTTGAAGAGTAGTTTTATAGTTTTGATGACGTCCAACTTACCAATTATTTTTCTTCTTTTATGTATCTTTAGGTGTTGTATCTAAGAAACATCTGCCTTACCCAAGGTAGAACATTTCCCCTATGTTTTCTGCTACAAACTTCTTAGTTTTAGTTTTTACGGTTAGATCTATGTTCCATTTAATTTTTTAATATAGTGCATGGTAGGGATCAAAGCTTAAAAAGACAGCTGTCCACATGTGTGCAGGTTTATTTCTGGACTCTATTGTCCCATTGTTCTACCAGTCTAACTTTACACCAGTACCACACTGTCTTGATTATTGTAGCTTGACAAGCAGCCTCCATATCAGGTCAGGTTAATTCTCTTAACTTTATATTTCATTTCATTTTACATTTCAAAGTCGTTTTGACCATTCTAGGTCCTTTGCATTGCTGTACCAATTGTAGTATCAACTTGTCAATTTTCATAAAAGGACCACTTGGGCTTTTGAATGGATGGGGTTGAAAGCATATGATAATTCATTGGATGGGACTGAATGTATATAACACATATAATAATGTGTAATTGGGAGATTTGAGATCTTAATATTGAGTCTTCTGACCAATGAACATGGTATATCTCAGTTTATTTAGGTCTTCTTTAACTACTCACAGCACTGTTCTATAGTTTTCAGTAGAAAGACCTTACATATTCCCTAAATATTTGATAGTTTTTGGCACTATTGTGAATTGTAATTTTTAAATTCAATTTCCAAGTGTTTGTTGCTAGTATATAGGAAGACACTCGATATATTCATCTTGTATCCTTCAATCTTGATTAATTTACTTATTAGTACTAGTAGCTTTATTTGCTTATTAAGAAGAAATAGTAGCTTATTAGTTTTTAATAGCTTTTTTTGTAGATTCTATCAGATTTTCTATCTCACGTCATCTGAAAAAAAAATTTACTTCTTTTCCAATTTACATGCATTCCAATTTACATACAACTCATCTCTACTTGACACAATTTCCTTTCTAATGCCAGATCTGGAAGTAGGGCTAAAATTAAGGTCCAAGACTCCGGAAACATTCCAAAACCAGAGACTATGTCTATGACTTTGATTAATAGCAAGAATTCCAAAAGGATTGAGAGGATGGATAATCTTCTTGCTGTCTTTCACCAAGTTGGGCCTGACTATGCAAATGTTCAGTTGCCTAGTGGATGGGAGAGCCATTTACCTCCAGAGAGCCATTGTTATTATAACTCTTTGAAATCTGTATGTGCATTTTGGTTGTCTATTTGATTACACGCTGCTGAAAGGCAAATGACTACTGTCAAACTATGAGTGATGATTTTTTTTTGGCAAAGGTTTTGACCAAAAATCAGGGGGTGGACTTTGCTGTGAGAGTTAAGTGCACAGACCTGGAACAGACCTGAGCTGAAGTATCTGCACATCCTTCACCGTTGATCAAGGAGTGAAACATTATTAGTGTTGCTTTGTAGCCATGGGTGCAAGATGTTTTGGGACAGGTTTTTCACAGCTTATCAGCAGTGTTTATTGGTAACAGTGCAGTTGACGATTTACACCTGTTCTCATTGAGACCTTCAGAGTGCTTTGCTGTTGAGGCTGGTTACATAGCAAGAACATGCCTACACACCCAGCAGGGTATAAGAAACCCCAGTCGTGAATCCATTTTGTGCCTCTGAAGTGTTCTGTGCACGTTAGTTCTTCTCTGACAGTGAAATTGTGTCCATAAATGGAGGAAAATGGGAGCTCACTCCTGGCTCTCATCCAAACCCATGGCTGTGAGGCAGCCTTTTGCTGTGATGCAAGTCCTTACTTTATGCTGTTGCTATATTGCACCCTTTCCCTTAATACATTGTAGATTTATAAGCATTGTCATTTTGGGTCCTATGAGTCATCTTTAGCAATTCGACTGTTTAACTGTCACTGTTTATTGCATCACATTTTTTGGTAATGTGGCAGTCTGTAGCTCAGGCCTTGTGGCTATTTCACAGTGCATAATCTTGTTCTCTTTCTTGTGAGTAATCTGTCCATAAGGCATGTATAACCTAGTTCTTTTTCCATGTTCAGTTCACTCAGTGGTCTCTTTTATCCCTCCCCTTATTTTCTGTGCTAATGAACTTGCTCAGTGCTTGCTGATTTCTGATCTGTTTCTCTTGGATGCACCTGCACTCTGGCCACCAATAATCTCTGGCTTCCTGAGCAGTCTAACAATAGAGTCTTACTTCTGTTACCTCAGTAGAGATATGATTACATTCTACCTGTGCTGCTGGGTTATCATATTCTACCAGAGCATGCTGCTCATCCAACAGAAGTGTTCTCTGTTCTCAGTATGTTTCTCTCCCAGAGGTATTACGAGTTCCTACTAGATTTTCATCCAGTCTGATGACAATATGCTCTGTATGTGTGCAGTAACATATGCCCCTGTGTTTTTGCTTCATTAGTAACTCTTGCTTCTCTATAACCTTTCCATAGTTTAGCTATTAAACTACTACCTGGGAGTGACCATGTGCTCCCACATCTTTTACACATCCACATCATTGTCATCTGCCTATAGCCTATATGGCTAAACTTAACTTTCAAAGAATAACATGCCCAATCCTTTTAAATCTTCTTACTAGTACCACACAATTTATCAGTGCTTTTAAAAAACCCGATACAGGCATTAGGCATTTGATAACCCATGCTGCACTCAAGTCTGCCTTATTTCTCTTATCATCATACATTGCTTAGTTATCGTGGCAGGTCATTCTTCCTACCTTCTGTTAGCTGATTTAATAGACTAACTTCTGGGTTGACTGACTCATGAAGTGCAAACTTTCCTTCAGTTCTTTCATATCTCAGGGTCCAAACACCAGGGATTAAGAGGTACAGAAGAGTTGGGCACCACTCTCAGGATGAAAGAAGACAAAATCCTGAATGTAGATCCCAGGGAGCAAAGAAAAGGGCATTGATTCAGTCTTATTCCAACAATCACCAAAAACCAAAAATGTGGACTATGAACTGCATCAGCTTCAGGCTCTTCTTTTGGGTGCTACGATTTTCAACCTATCTGCACTTCTATTGTTTCCAACATTAAAATAAAAAACACATAAAAAGGATTCTGATCTTATTTTATGTACAATTTGATAGGTTAGTGATTTATAGAAGAAATAGTTACCAAGTAGCCAGCATGGTACTTGCTACACATGCTTTTAAGTTGAGGGACACCACCTCGACCAGGTGATCAAGGTTGGCACTGTCAGTGATCACTCATGTTGACAGCATACACTATTCGTATGATAACATTTTATCTCTGCAGTTTTCCTACAAAAAACCTCTAACACCAGTGTAACCATAAAAAAAAGGTATCAGAAACCCAAACTGAGGAATATTCTACAAAATACTTGACAAGGACTCCTCAAAACTGTCAAGGTAATCAAAAACATGGAAGGTCTGAGAAATTGTCACAGACCAGTGGAAGCTAAGGGGACATGCCAATTGAGTGTAACGTGGTATCCTAGATGACATTTTGGAACACAAAATCATTAGTGAAACACTAGTGAAATCTAATGAATGGTGTGTTTAGTTAGTAACATATCTATGTTACTGAGTTAAGACAAATGAACCAGAGCAATGTAAGATGTTAATATGGGAAACTGACTGAGGAGTATATAGGAAGTACGGTGGTGACTTTTCTTTAAATCTAAAACTATTCTAAACTGAAGTTAAATTTTTTTTTGAAAAGTACTCCACATTAGATACTTTTCAACTCTAGTTTTCTGAAAAACCAAGCATGTAGAAAGAGATCTCTTTTGACTTTCATTTCTCCTTTGGCACTGTGCAGTAAGCTCAAGTTGCATCAGGGTGTCAGAGACTGAGCGGGGGCAAATTATAATCTCTCCACTGCTGGAACTTAGGTGCCATGAGGAGTGTTTATCCATCTCCAGGGTACGACGATTAGCCCTCATCCAAGGGCGGACTCTTACTCCTGGCTGTTTTCTTTGGCAGTGATGCCACTAAGTGACA
>NW_025803697.1:0-1137 GCF_021613505.1 Equus quagga
TAAATAAATTGAGATATACCATGTTCATTGGTCAGAAGACTCAATATAGTTAAGATATCAAATCTCCCAATTACACATTGTTATATGTGTTATATACATTCAGTCCCATCCAATGAATGTATTATATGCTTTCAACCCCATCCATTCAAAAGCCCAAGTGGTCCTTTTATGAAAATTGACAAGTTGATACTACAATTGGTACAGCAATGCAAAGGACCTAGAATGGTCAAAACGACTTTGAAATGTAAAATGAAATGAAATATAAAGTTAAGAGAATTAACCTGACCTGATATGGAGGCTGCTTGTCAAGCTACAATAATCAAGACAGTGTGGTACTGGTGTAAAGTTAGACTGGTAGAACAATGGGACAATAGAGTCCAGAAATAAACCTGCACACATGTGGACAACTGTCTTTTTAAGCTTTGATCCCTACCATGTGCTATATTAAAAAACTAAATGTAACATAGATCTAACTGTAAAAACTAAGAAGTTTGTAGCAGAAAACATAGGAGAAATGTTCTACCTTTGGTAAGGCAAACGTTTCTTAGATACAACACCTAAAGAATGATACATAAAAGAAAATAATTGGTAAGTTGGACTTCATCAAAACTGTAAAACTACTTTTCAAGAGACAATTACGTGAATGAAAAACCACAGCCTGATGAAAATATTTTCAAGATTTATGTCTGATAAAGGATTTGTATTCTTGTAGCAACAAGAAAACAACCTGGGGCTGGCCCAGTGGCGCAGTGTTTAAGTTCACATGATCCGCTTTGGCAGCCGGGGGTTCACTGGTTTGGATCTGGAGCGTGGAACTATGCACTGCTTGTCAAGCCATGCTTTGGCAGGCGTCCCACCTGTAAAGTAGAGGAAGATGGGCACAGATATTAGCTCAGGGCTAATCTTCCTCAAAAAAAAAAAAAAACCCAACTTCTTGAAATAGGCACACAAGAAGATATACAGATAGAAAATAAGCATGTGAAAAGATGCATGTGAACATCATTAATTGTCAGGGAAATGCAAACCAAAACATCGATGACGTATCACCACACATCCAGTTGAATGTCAAGGATTAAAAAGAATGACCATTCTATGTTGACAAAGTTGCACAGGAGCTGCAATTCTCATACATCGCTG
>NW_025803698.1:0-1137 GCF_021613505.1 Equus quagga
CAGCGATGTATGAGAATTGCAGCTCCTGTGCAACTTTGTCAACATAGAATGGTCATTCTTTTTAATCCTTGACATTCAACTGGATGTGTGGTGATACGTCATCGATGTTTTGGTTTGCATTTCCCTGACAATTAATGATGTTCACATGCATCTTTTCACATGCTTATTTTCTATCTGTATATCTTCTTGTGTGCCTATTTCAAGAAGTTGGGTTTTTTTTTTTTTTTGAGGAAGATTAGCCCTGAGCTAATATCTGTGCCCATCTTCCTCTACTTTACAGGTGGGACGCCTGCCAAAGCATGGCTTGACAAGCAGTGCATAGTTCCACGCTCCAGATCCAAACCAGTGAACCCCCGGCTGCCAAAGCGGATCATGTGAACTTAAACACTGCGCCACTGGGCCAGCCCCAGGTTGTTTTCTTGTTGCTACAAGAATACAAATCCTTTATCAGACATAAATCTTGAAAATATTTTCATCAGGCTGTGGTTTTTCATTCACGTAATTGTCTCTTGAAAAGTAGTTTTACAGTTTTGATGAAGTCCAACTTACCAATTATTTTCTTTTATGTATCATTCTTTAGGTGTTGTATCTAAGAAACGTTTGCCTTACCAAAGGTAGAACATTTCTCCTATGTTTTCTGCTACAAACTTCTTAGTTTTTACAGTTAGATCTATGTTACATTTAGTTTTTTAATATAGCACATGGTAGGGATCAAAGCTTAAAAAGACAGTTGTCCACATGTGTGCAGGTTTATTTCTGGACTCTATTGTCCCATTGTTCTACCAGTCTAACTTTACACCAGTACCACACTGTCTTGATTATTGTAGCTTGACAAGCAGCCTCCATATCAGGTCAGGTTAATTCTCTTAACTTTATATTTCATTTCATTTTACATTTCAAAGTCGTTTTGACCATTCTAGGTCCTTTGCATTGCTGTACCAATTGTAGTATCAACTTGTCAATTTTCATAAAAGGACCACTTGGGCTTTTGAATGGATGGGGTTGAAAGCATATAATACATTCATTGGATGGGACTGAATGTATATAACACATATAACAATGTGTAATTGGGAGATTTGATATCTTAACTATATTGAGTCTTCTGACCAATGAACATGGTATATCTCAATTTATTTA
>NW_025803699.1:0-8003 GCF_021613505.1 Equus quagga
TTGATAGGCTTATGGGTTTTATTCTATATATATTTCTGGAAAACCTCTGAACTTAAGACTTCTTTCGTATGTTCCAAGTTTCAGGGCCCATGCTTGTGCAATTCACACTTACCCAAGACACCAAAAGAGAAGATCCCAAACTGCTGAGTGAAGCATCTCTATCCATTGTGTGTTCAAAGATGTTATAACTGATATCATTCATTGGTCAAGTGTGACCTGAGGGTCACTCTCCTGGTGCCCTGGAAAATATTACGCACGTGTTCCCATGAAGCTAAATCTGTTACATATTTTTTTTTATTATTAATGTTATGATAGATTAAAACCTTGTGAGATTTCAGTTGTACATTTTTGTTAGTCATGTTGTGGGTACACCACTTCCCCCTTTGTGCCCTCCCCCCACCCCCCCCTTTTCCCTGGTAACCACCGATCTGATCTCCTTGTCAATATACTAACTTCCACCTATGAGTGGAGTCATATAGAGTTCGTCTTTCTCTGACTGACTTATTTCGCTTAACATAATACCCTCGAGGTCCATCCACGTTGTTGTGAACGAGCTAATTTTGTCTTTTTTTATGGCTGAGTAGTATTCCATTGTGTATATATACCACATCTTCTTTATCCAATCATCGGTTTCTGGGCATGTAGGCTGGTTCCACGTCTTGGCTATTGTAAATAATGCTGCGATGAACATAGGGGTGCAACGGACTCTTGAGATATCTGATATCAGGTTCTTAGGATAGATACCCAGTAATGGGATGGCTGGGTCATAGGGTATTTCTATTTTTAACTTTTTGAGAAATCTCCATACTGTTTTCCATAGTGGCTGTACCAGTTTGCATTCCCACCAACAGTGTATGAGGGTTCCTCTTTCTCCACAACCTCTCCAACATTTGTCCTTCTTGGTTTTGGATGTTTTTGCCAATCTAACGGGGGTAAGGTGATATCTTAGTGTAGTTTTGATTTGCATTTCCCTGATGATTAGCGATGATGAACATCTTTTCATGTGTCTATTGGCCATATTCATATCTTCTTTTGAGAAATGTCTGTTCATGTCCTCTGCCCATTTTTTGATCGGGTTGTTTGTTTTTTTGTTGTTAAGCAGTGTGAGTTCTTTGTATATTATGGAGATTAACCCTTTGTCGGATAAGTGGCTTGTAAATATTTTTTCCCAATTAGTGAGCTGTTTTTTTGTTTCAATTCTGTTTTCCCTTGCCTTGAAGAAGCTCTTTAGTCTGATGAAGTCCCATTTGTTTATTCTTTCTATTGTTTCCTTCAACTGAGGAGTTACAGTGTCCGAAAAGATTCTTTTGAAACTGATGTCAAAGAGTGTACTGCCTATATTCTCTTCCAAAAGACTTATTGTCTCAGGCCTAATCTTTAGGTCTTTGATCCATTTTGAGTTTATTTTGGTGTGTGGTGAAAAAGAATGGTCAATTTTCAATCTTTTGCATGTGGCTGTCCAGTTTTCCCAGCACCATTTGTTGAAGAGACTTTCTTTTCTCCATTGTAGGCCCTCTGCTCCTTTGTCGAAGATTAGCTGTCCATAGATGTGTGGTTTTATCTCTGGGCTTTCAATTCTGTTCCATTGATCTGTGGACCTGTTTTTGTACCAGTACCATGCTGTTTTGATCACTGTAGCTTTGTAGTATGTTTTGAAATCGGGGATTGTGATTCCGCCGGCTTTGTTTTTCTTGCTCAGGATTGCTTTAGCAATTCGCGGTCTTTTGTTCCCCCATATGAAATTTAGGATTGTTTGTTCAATTTCTGTGAAGAATGTTCTTGGGATTCTGATTGGGATAGCATTGAATCTGTATATTGCTTTAGGTAGTATGGACATTTTAACTATGTTTATTCTTCCAATCCATGTGCAAGGAATGTCTTTCCATCTCTTTATGTCATCATCAATTTCTTTCAAGAAAGTCTTGTAGTTTTCATTGTATAGATCCTTCACTTCCTTGGTTAAGTTTATCCCAAGGTATTTTATTCTTTTCGTTGCGATTGTGAATGGGATAGAGTTCTTGAGTTCTTTTTCTGTTAGTTTATTGTTAGTGTATAGAAATGCTACTGATTTATGCACGTTAATTTTATACCCTGCTACTTTGCTGTAGTTGTTGATTATTTCTAATAGTTTTTCTGTGGATTCTTTGGGGTTTTCTATGTGTAAGATCATGTCGTCTGCAAACAACGAGAGTTTTACTTCTTCGTTACCTATTTGGATTCCTTTTATTTCTTTTTCCTGCCGAATTGCTCTGGCCAGCACCTCCAGTACTATGTTGAATAGGAGTGGTGAAAGTGGGCACCCTTGTCTTGTTCCTGTCCTCAGAGGGATGGCTTTCAGCTTTTGTCCATTGAGTATGATGTTGGCTGTGGGTCTATCATATATGGCCTTTATTATGTTGAGGTACTTTCCTTCTATACCCATTTTACTGAGGGTTTTTATCATAAATGGGTGTTGGATCTTGTCAAATGCTTTCTCTGCATCTATTGAGATGATCATGTGGTTTTTGTTTTTCATTTTGTTGATGTAGTGTATCACGTTGATTGACTTGCGGATGTTGAACCATCCCTGTGTCCCTGGTATAAATCCCACTTGATCATGGTGTATAATCTTTTTGATGTATTGCTGTAATCGGTTTGCCAAAATTTTGTTGAGGATTTTTGCATCTATGTTCATCAGTGATATCGGCCTGTAGTTCTCCTTCTTTGTGTTGTCCTTGTCAGGTTTGGGGATCAGAGTGATGTTGGCTTCATAGAATGTGTTAGGGAGTTCTCCATCTTTCTCAATTTTCTGGAACAGTTTGAGGAGAATAGGTATTAAGTCTTCTTTGAATGTTTGGTAGAATTCTCCAGAGAAGCCGTCTGGCCCTGGACTCTTGTTTTTGGGGAGGTTTTTGATTACCGTTTCTATTTCCTTACTTGTGATTGGTCTATTCAGATTCTCCATTTCTTCCTGAGTCAGTTTGGGGAGATTGTAGGAGTCTAGGAATTTGTCCATTTCTTCCAGGTTGTTCAATTTGTTGGCATATAGTTTTTCATAGTATTCTCTTATGATCTCTTGTATTTCATTGGTATCTGTTGTGATTTCTCCTCTGTCATTCCTGATTTTATTAATTTGCGCTTTCTCTCTTCTTTTCTTGGTGAGTCTGGCTAGGGGTTTGTCAATTTTGTTAATTCTTTCGAAGAACCAACTCTTTGTTTCATTGATCCTTTCTATTGTCTTTTTTGTTTCAATATTGTTTATTTCTGCTCTTATTTTTATTATTTCCCTCCTTCTACTGACTCTGGGCTTTGTTTGTTCTTCTTTTTCTAGTTCTGTTAGGTGTCGTTTGAGGTTGCTTACGTGAGCTTTTTCTTGTTTAGTGAGGTGAGCCTGTATTGTGATGAATTTCCCTCTTAGGACTGCTTTTGCTGCATCCCAAATGATTTGGTATGTCGTGTTCTCATTTTCATTTGTCTCCAGATAATATTTGATTTCTTCTTTAATTTCTTCAATGATCCATTGTTTGTTGAGAAGCGTGTTGTTTAGTCTCCACATTTTTGCACCTTTCTCTGCTTTTTTCTTGTAGTTGATTTCTAATTTAATAGCATTATGATCAGAAAAGATGCTTGATATTATTTCAACTCTCTTGTATTTATTGATGTTTGCTTTGGTTCCCAAAATATGGTCAATCCTTGAGAATGTTCCATGTGCACTTGAGAAGAATGTGTAACCTGCTGTTTTTGGATGAAGTGTTCTATATATATCTATTAAGTCCATCTGGTCTAATTTTTCATTTAATTCTATTATTTCCTTGTTGATTTTCTGTCTGGATGTTCTGTCCATTGGTGTTAATGGTGTGTTGAGGTCCCCTACTATTATTGTATTGTTGTTGATGTCTTCTTTTAGTTCTATTAAGAGTTGCTTTACAAATTTTGGTGCTCCTGTGTTGGGTGCGTATATAAGTGTTATGTCTTCTTGGTGGAGAGTCCCTTTTATCATTATATACTGCCCCTCTTTGTCTTTCTTTATCTGTTTTGCTTTGAAATCTACCTTGTCTGATATTAGTATAGCGACACCTGCTATCTTTTGTTCATTATTAGCTTGGAGTGTTGTTCTCCATCCCTTCACTCTGAGCCTGTGTTTGTCTTTGGGGCTGAGGTGTGTTTCCTGGAGGCAGCATATTGTTGGATCTTGTTCTTTGATCCATCCTGCCACTCTGTGTCTTTTGATTGGGGAGTTCAATCCATTTACATTTAGAGTGATTATTGAGATGTGGGGGCCTACCACTACCATTTTGTGTCTTGTTTTCCGGTTTTCTTCAATTTCCTTTGTTTCTCGTCCCATGGTTTAATCTGTTCTGATGAAGAGCTGCTACTCTCTGTTGTTGTCCTACTACTTATTGCCTCTGCTCTTGGTTTTGTAGTCCCTTTCCTTTTTTGGATTTTTCAGGAATGAGGGTTTTCCTGAGGATTTCCTGAAGAGGAGGTTTTGTGGCAATGAACTCCCTTAATTTTTGTTTATCTGGGAAAGTTTTTATTTCTCCATCGTATTTGAAGGATATTTTCGCTGGGTAGAGAATTCTTGGCTGTAGATTTTTGTCCTTCAGATTTTTGAATATATCATTCCACTCTCTTCTAGCCTGTAAAGTTTCTGCTGAGAAATCTGCTGATAGCCTGATGGGGGTTCCTTTGTAGGTTAGTTTCTTTTGCCTGGCTGTCCTTAATATTTTCTCCTTGTCGTTGACTTTTGCTAGCTTCACTACTATATGCCGTGGAGTTGGTCTTCTTGCATTGATAAAGTTTGGAGATCTATTGGCTTCTGTCACCTGAAGATCCATCTCTCTCACAAGATTTGGGAAGTTCTCAGCCATTATCTCTTTGAATAGGCTTTCTGCCCCTTTCTCCTTCTCTTCTCCCTCTGGTATACCTATAATCCTTAGGTTGCATCTCCTAATTGTGTCTGATAATTCTCGGAGAGTTTCTTCATTTCTTTTTAGTCTTGCTTCTCTCTCCTCCTCTGCCTGCAGCAATTCTATATTGCCATCTTCCAAATTGCTAATTCTTTCCTCCATATTATCGGCCCTACTGTTCAGAGCATCTAGATTTTTCTTAATCTCCTCTATTGTGTTCTTCATTTCCAATACTTCTGTTTGGTTCTTCTTTATCATATCAAACTCTTTTGTGACATATCTCCTGAACTCGTTGAGTTGTCAGTCAGAATTCTCTCTTAACTCATTGAGTATTTTAATGATGGCTGTTTTGAAGTCATCATCATTTAGGTTATATATCTCATTTTCTTTGGGATTGTTTTCTGTGTATTTCTTATTTTCTTTCTGTTCTGGAGATTTAATGTATTTTTTCATATTGCTTGATGTTGTTGATTTGTGCCTCCGCATGGAGATAGAGTTTAGTTGCTCCTTTCACTTGTTTCAGCTGCTGCGGTGGGGGAGCAGCTGTTTTTACTGCACCAACTGGGAACCCTGTCCGCAGTTGCTAACTGGGCCTGGGCCCCTCCTCGTAGTCCCAGTGGTCCTTTGGATTTCCTCCTCTGCCATGGGGGCCGTCACAGGGGGGCTTCAGGCTGCTGGTGCCTACTGTTGCAGCCCACCTAGACGTGCTCCCTCCTTGGGATCTGCAACGGTGTTATGGGCTTTTCCAGCGGCCAGGGGTGGGACCACTTATATTTGTTGCTCCGTTGCTGTCGGCACCCACAAAATCTCACTTGTCCACTATGGGTCGCAGGAGAGCTATTGGCATCTTCTACAGTCTGTGGTTAGTTCACCTAGCTATGCTGCTTTTGTCCTGGGGTCTTCCAGCCTTGTGGCTGCCGGTTGGGTGCTTTCTACTGGTGCTGTGCAGAGGCTTTCCCTGAGGCTGCTGTGAGCCTATAGGGTTTCCCCCTAGGCTACGGAGCTGGGTCGCTGGAACTCCCCCCAGCCCCAGTCCTGTTCCCCAGGAACTCAGGGAGCCCTTTGCCCTGACTTGGGGGGATAGCCGGAGATCCCGATTTCAGTGGTAGCTGGTCAGCTGCTACCCTGCCTAATATTCCCCTCTCCGGGACCCTCCCGGTATTGTGGAAGCTGGGAGTGGACCCTCTGCTAATAGCAGACAGAGAGTTTTGTCTGCTGCCTGGGCAGAACTCTGGATCTTCCCCTCTGGGGTGTGGAGCGGGCCTCTGGAGCTTCACCCAGACCCAGTCCTCTCCAAGATCTCTGGCAATCCCTAGCCCCATGGGGCAGGCAACGGCAGCTGGAGGTCACTTCACCCTCTGGGATTCTCTCCCGGACTTTCCTGGAGTTGAATGCTGGGAGTGGCCCCTCCGCTAATGGCAGACAGAGAGTTTTGTCTGCTGCCCGGGCAGAACTCTGGAGCTTCCCCCAGCCCCAGTCCTCTCCGAGATCTCTGGCAATCCCTAGCCCCACGGGGTGGTCTATGGCAGCTGGAGGTCGCCCCGCCCTCTGGGATTCTCTCCAGGACTTTCCCGGAGTTGAATGTTGGGTGTGGCCCCTCTGCTAAAGGCAGACAGAGAGTTCTGTCTGTTGCCTGGGCAGAACTCTGGAGCTTCCCCTCCAGGGCGCAGAGCCAGCCTTTGGAACTTCCCCCAGCCCCAGTCCTCTCCGAGATCTCCAGCAATCCCTAGTCCCACGGGGTGGGCAATGGCAGCTGGGGGTCGCCCTGCCCTCTGGGATTCTCTCCGGGACTTTCCCGGAGTTGAATGCTGGGCGTAGCCCCTCCGCTAAAGGCAGACAGAGAGTTCTGTCTGCTGCCCAGGCGGAACTCCAGAGCTTCCCCTCTGGGGCGTGGAGTCTTTGGAGCTTCACCCAGCCCCAGTCCGCTCAGAGATCTCCGGCAATCCCTAGCCCCACCGTGCCGGCAGTGGCAGCCGGGAGACCTCCGTACCCTCAGCGACTCTCTCTGGCACCCTCCGGGCGCCGCGAACACCAGGCGGAATCTCCCCGCCAATGGCAGGGAGAGACTCTCCCCACGGGCCCAGGTGTGCAACTCCAAAGTTTCCCTCTGTGTTTAGGAGTAATTGCAGGGGGTTTAGGTAGGGTTCTGGTCACCTGTTTCCACCGTCGCTCCTCTGTTGTGTGCTCGCTCCTGCCCTAGATGTGTGTTGATCTTCTGGGGGCATCCGTTGGAAGAAAGCTGCTTGCGGGTACTAGGCTGTTCGGCGGGGTCGGAGAGTTTTCACCTATTTCCACATCCTCCCGGAGGAAAGTCCGTCCGCCTTCCGATGTATAGTTGCGTGGGTCTCTCAGACGTCCTGAGATGCTGTCTGGATATCCTTTGTTAAGCGATAAGTGTCCAAATAATTGTAGACTCGAAGGGGGAGAGACAAAGAGGACTACTCACGGCGCCATCTTGGATCTCTCTCCAATCTGTTACATATTTTCTCCTAAGTTTTACAGAATTTCCAACCACACTCATTTCTATTTATTCTTTGGCATTTTTACTGCCACAATGATGAAATTGGCAAGCTGCAATTTCTTCTAAATATTGGTAGAAGGATTGTATGACCTAAGGAAGGTTCAAATCTAATGTATTTCTATTCTGAATTTGTTCTGTAACAACACAGGCAGCTATTTGCCCTGGTCTGATTCCCAAAGGACACGTAATAGCATCCTTACCTTTTTACATCCTTCTTTTCCAATAACATTTTCCAATTATACTCTTTGTTTCTTTGGAATGGGATTTACAAATTTAACTCTTCAATGTACATAGCATGTTTCAAATGACTACTGGTGCAGATAGAGATTGGGACAGATGAGTGCCATTAGTGTCCCCGTCCTCATCACTTTTGGAGTACCTGACTCATGTATACATGTCTGCATGTCTGCACTGGCTTCTGAAAAACAGGACAGCTGGACAAAAGAGGACTGATTGATATTGTTAATTGTAGAGGAAGTGCTATCATTTCTCCCCTCATGGTTTCCTTGCCTATCTTAATTCCTTTTGCACCAAGCAGCGGATGGATGTAAAACAAGTGTGCCTCTGATGGGTGAGATGTCCTTTGGAACCTA
>NW_025803700.1:0-8003 GCF_021613505.1 Equus quagga
TAGGTTCCAAAGGACATCTCACCCATCAGAGGCACACTTGTTTTACATCCATCCGCTGCTTGGTGCAAAAGGAATTAAGATAGGCAAGGAAACCATGAGGGGAGAAATGATAGCACTTCCTCTACAATTAACAATATCAATCAGTCCTCTTTTGTCCAGCTGTCCTGTTTTTCAGAAGCCAGTGCAGACATGCAGACATGTATACATGAGTCAGGTACTCCAAAAGTGATGAGGACGGGGACACTAATGGCACTCATCTGTCCCAATCTCTATCTGCACCAGTAGTCATTTGAAACATGCTATGTACATTGAAGAGTTAAATTTGTAAATCCCATTCCAAAGAAACAAAGAGTATAATTGGAAAATGTTATTGGAAAAGAAGGATGTAAAAAGGTAAGGATGCTATTACGTGTCCTTTGGGAATCAGACCAGGGCAAATAGCTGCCTGTGTTGTTACAGAACAAATTCAGAATAGAAATACATTAGATTTGAACCTTCCTTAGGTCATACAATCCTTCTACCAATATTTAGAAGAAATTGCAGCTTGCCAATTTCATCATTGTGGCAGTAAAAATGCCAAAGAATAAATAGAAATGAGTGTGGTTGGAAATTCTGTAAAACTTAGGAGAAAATATGTAACAGATTGGAGAGAGATCCAAGATGGCGCCGTGAGTAGTCCTCTTTGTCTCTCCCCCTTCGAGTCTACAATTATTTGGACACTTATCGCTTAACAAAGGATATCCAGACAGCATCTCAGGACGTCTGAGAGACCCACGCAACTATACATCGGAAGGCGGACGGACTTTCCTCCGGGAGGATGTGGAAATAGGTGAAAACTCTCCGACCCCGCCGAACAGCCTAGTACCCGCAAGCAGCTTTCTTCCAACGGATGCCCCCAGAAGATCAACACACATCTAGGGCAGGAGCGAGCACACAACAGAGGAGCGACGGTGGAAACAGGTGACCAGAACCCTACCTAAACCCCCTGCAATTACTCCTAAACACAGAGGGAAACTTTGGAGTTGCACACCTGGGCCCGTGGGGAGAGTCTCTCCCTGCCATTGGCGGGGAGATTCCGCCTGGTGTTCGCGGCGCCCGGAGGGTGCCAGAGAGAGTCGCTGAGGGTACGGAGGTCTCCCGGCTGCCACTGCCGGCACGGTGGGGCTAGGGATTGCCGGAGATCTCTGAGCGGACTGGGGCTGGGTGAAGCTCCAAAGACTCCACGCCCCAGAGGGGAAGCTCTGGAGTTCCGCCTGGGCAGCAGACAGAACTCTCTGTCTGCCTTTAGCGGAGGGGCTACGCCCAGCATTCAACTCCGGGAAAGTCCCGGAGAGAATCCCAGAGGGCAGGGCGACCCCCAGCTGCCATTGCCCACCCCGTGGGACTAGGGATTGCTGGAGATCTCGGAGAGGACTGGGGCTGGGGGAAGTTCCAAAGGCTGGCTCTGCGCCCTGGAGGGGAAGCTCCAGAGTTCTGCCCAGGCAACAGACAGAACTCTCTGTCTGCCTTTAGCAGAGGGGCCACACCCAACATTCAACTCCGGGAAAGTCCTGGAGAGAATCCCAGAGGGCGGGGCGACCTCCAGCTGCCATAGACCACCCCGTGGGGCTAGGGATTGCCAGAGATCTCGGAGAGGACTGGGGCTGGGGGAAGCTCCAGAGTTCTGCCCGGGCAGCAGACAAAACTCTCTGTCTGCCATTAGCGGAGGGGCCACTCCCAGCATTCAACTCCAGGAAAGTCCGGGAGAGAATCCCAGAGGGTGAAGTGACCTCCAGCTGCCGTTGCCTGCCCCATGGGGCTAGGGATTGCCAGAGATCTTGGAGAGGACTGGGTCTGGGTGAAGCTCCAGAGGCCCGCTCCACACCCCAGAGGGGAAGATCCAGAGTTCTGCCCAGGCAGCAGACAAAACTCTCTGTCTGCTATTAGCAGAGGGTCCACTCCCAGCTTCCACAATACCGGGAGGGTCCCGGAGAGGGGAATATTAGGCAGGGTAGCAGCTGACCAGCTACCACTGAAATCGGGATCTCCGGCTATCCCCCCAAGTCAGGGCAAAGGGCTCCCTGAGTTCCTGGGGAACAGGACTGGGGCTGGGGGGAGTTCCAGCGACCCAGCTCCGTAGCCTAGGGGGAAACCCTATAGGCTCACAGCAGCCTCAGGGAAAGCCTCTGCACAGCACCAGTAGAAAGCACCCAACCGGCAGCCACAAGGCTGGAAGACCCCAGGACAAAAGCAGCATAGCTAGGTGAACTAACCACAGACTGTAGAAGATGCCAATAGCTCTCCTGCGACCCATAGTGGACAAGTGAGATTTTGTGGGTGCCGACAGCAACGGAGCAACAAATATAAGTGGTCCCACCCCTGGCCGCTGGAAAAGCCCATAACACCGTTGCAGATCCCAAGGAGGGAGCACGTCTAGGTGGGCTGCAACAGTAGGCACCAGCAGCCTGAAGCCCCCCTGTGACGGCCCCCATGGCAGAGGAGGAAATCCAAAGGACCACTGGGACTACGAGGAGGGGCCCAGGCCCAGTTAGCAACTGCGGACAGGGTTCCCAGTTGGTGCAGTAAAAACAGCTGCTCCCCCACCGCAGCAGCTGAAACAAGTGAAAGGAGCAACTAAACTCTATCTCCATGCGGAGGCACAAATCAACAACATCAAGCAATATGAAAAAATACATTAAATCTCCAGAACAGAAAGAAAATAAGAAATACACAGAAAACAATCCCAAAGAAAATGAGATATATAACCTAAATGATGATGACTTCAAAACAGCCATCATTAAAATACTCAATGAGTTAAGAGAGAATTCTGACTGACAACTCAACGAGTTCAGGAGATATGTCACAAAAGAGTTTGATATGATAAAGAAGAACCAAACAGAAGTATTGGAAATGAAGAACACAATAGAGGAGATTAAGAAAAATCTAGATGCTCTGAACAGTAGGGCCGATAATATGGAGGAAAGAATTAGCAATTTGGAAGATGGCAATATAGAATTGCTGCAGGCAGAGGAGGAGAGAGAAGCAAGACTAAAAAGAAATGAAGAAACTCTCCGAGAATTATCAGACACAATTAGGAGATGCAACCTAAGGATTATAGGTATACCAGAGGGAGAAGAGAAGGAGAAAGGGGCAGAAAGCCTATTCAAAGAGATAATGGCTGAGAACTTCCCAAATCTTGTGAGAGAGATGGATCTTCAGGTGACAGAAGCCAATAGATCTCCAAACTTTATCAATGCAAGAAGACCAACTCCACGGCATATAGTAGTGAAGCTAGCAAAAGTCAACGACAAGGAGAAAATACTAAGGACAGCCAGGCAAAAGAAACTAACCTACAAAGGAACCCCCATCAGGCTATCAGCAGATTTCTCAGCAGAAACTTTACAGGCTAGAAGAGAGTGGAATGATATATTCAAAAATCTGAAGGACAAAAATCTACAGCCAAGAATTCTCTACCCAGCGAAAATATCCTTCAAATACGATGGAGAAATAAAAACTTTCCCAGATAAACAAAAATTAAGGGAGTTCATTGCCACAAAACCTCCTCTTCAGGAAATCCTCAGGAAAACCCTCATTCCTGAAAAATCCAAAAAAGGAAAGGGACTACAAAACCAAGAGCAGAGGCAATAAGTAGTAGGACAACAACAGAGAGTAGCAGCTCTTCATCAGAACAGATTAAACCATGGGACGAGAAACAAAGGAAATTGAAGAAAACCGGAAAACAAGACACAAAATGGTAGTGGTAGGCCCCCACATCTCAATAATCACTCTAAATGTAAATGGATTGAACTCCCCAATCAAAAGACACAGAGTGGCAGGATGGATCAAAGAACAAGATCCAACAATATGCTGCCTCCAGGAAACACACCTCAGCCCCAAAGACAAACACAGGCTCAGAGTGAAGGGATGGAGAACAACACTCCAAGCTAATAATGAACAAAAGATAGCAGGTGTCGCTATACTAATATCAGACAAGGTAGATTTCAAAGCAAAACAGATAAAGAAAGACAAAGAGGGGCAGTATATAATGATAAAAGGGACTCTCCACCAAGAAGACATAACACTTATATACGCACCCAACACAGGAGCACCAAAATTTGTAAAGCAACTCTTAATAGAACTAAAAGAAGACATCAACAACAATACAATAATAGTAGGGGACCTCAACACACCATTAACACCAATGGACAGAACATCCAGACAGAAAATCAACAAGGAAATAATAGAATTAAATGAAAAATTAGACCAGATGGACTTAATAGATATATATAGAACACTTCATCCAAAAACAGCAGGTTACACATTCTTCTCAAGTGCACATGGAACATTCTCAAGGATTGACCATATTTTGGGAACCAAAGCAAACATCAATAAATACAAGAGAGTTGAAATAATATCAAGCATCTTTTCTGATCATAATGCTATTAAATTAGAAATCAACTACAAGAAAAAAGCAGAGAAAGGTGCAAAAATGTGGAGACTAAACAACACGCTTCTCAACAAACAATGGATCATTGAAGAAATTAAAGAAGAAATCAAATATTATCTGGAGACAAATGAAAATGAGAACACGACATACCAAATCATTTGGGATGCAGCAAAAGCAGTCCTAAGAGGGAAATTCATCACAATACAGGCTCACCTCACTAAACAAGAAAAAGCTCACGTAAGCAACCTCAAACGACACCTAACAGAACTAGAAAAAGAAGAACAAACAAAGCCCAGAGTCAGTAGAAGGAGGGAAATAATAAAAATAAGAGCAGAAATAAACAATATTGAAACAAAAAAGACAATAGAAAGGATCAATGAAACAAAGAGTTGGTTCTTCGAAAGAATTAACAAAATTGACAAACCCCTAGCCAGACTCACCAAGAAAAGAAGAGAGAAAGCGCAAATTAATAAAATCAGGAATGACAGAGGAGAAATCACAACAGATACCAATGAAATACAAGAGATCATAAGAGAATACTATGAAAAACTATATGCCAACAAATTGAACAACCTGGAAGAAATGGACAAATTCCTAGACTCCTACAATCTCCCCAAACTGACTCAGGAAGAAATGGAGAATCTGAATAGACCAATCACAAGTAAGGAAATAGAAACGGTAATCAAAAACCTCCCCAAAAACAAGAGTCCAGGGCCAGACGGCTTCTCTGGAGAATTCTACCAAACATTCAAAGAAGACTTAATACCTATTCTCCTCAAACTGTTCCAGAAAATTGAGAAAGATGGAGAACTCCCTAACACATTCTATGAAGCCAACATCACTCTGATCCCCAAACCTGACAAGGACAACACAAAGAAGGAGAACTACAGGCCGATATCACTGATGAACATAGATGCAAAAATCCTCAACAAAATTTTGGCAAACCGATTACAGCAATACATCAAAAAGATTATACACCATGATCAAGTGGGATTTATACCAGGGACACAGGGATGGTTCAACATCCGCAAGTCAATCAACGTGATACACTACATCAACAAAATGAAAAACAAAAACCACATGATCATCTCAATAGATGCAGAGAAAGCATTTGACAAGATCCAACACCCATTTATGATAAAAACCCTCAGTAAAATGGGTATAGAAGGAAAGTACCTCAACATAATAAAGGCCATATATGATAGACCCACAGCCAACATCATACTCAATGGACAAAAGCTGAAAGCCATCCCTCTGAGGACAGGAACAAGACAAGGGTGCCCACTTTCACCACTCCTATTCAACATAGTACTGGAGGTGCTGGCCAGAGCAATTCGGCAGGAAAAAGAAATAAAAGGAATCCAAATAGGTAACGAAGAAGTAAAACTCTCGTTGTTTGCAGACGACATGATCTTACACATAGAAAACCCCAAAGAATCCACAGAAAAACTATTAGAAATAATCAACAACTACAGCAAAGTAGCAGGGTATAAAATTAACGTGCATAAATCAGTAGCATTTCTATACACTAACAATAAACTAACAGAAAAAGAACTCAAGAACTCTATCCCATTCACAATCGCAACGAAAAGAATAAAATACCTTGGGATAAACTTAACCAAGGAAGTGAAGGATCTATACAATGAAAACTACAAGACTTTCTTGAAAGAAATTGATGATGACATAAAGAGATGGAAAGACATTCCTTGCACATGGATTGGAAGAATAAACATAGTTAAAATGTCCATACTACCTAAAGCAATATACAGATTCAATGCTATCCCAATCAGAATCCCAAGAACATTCTTCACAGAAATTGAACAAACAATCCTAAATTTCATATGGGGGAACAAAAGACCGCGAATTGCTAAAGCAATCCTGAGCAAGAAAAACAAAGCCGGCGGAATCACAATCCCCGATTTCAAAACATACTACAAAGCTACAGTGATCAAAACAGCATGGTACTGGTACAAAAACAGGTCCACAGATCAATGGAACAGAATTGAAAGCCCAGAGATAAAACCACACATCTATGGACAGCTAATCTTCGACAAAGGAGCAGAGGGCCTACAATGGAGAAAAGAAAGTCTCTTCAACAAATGGTGCTGGGAAAACTGGACAGCCACATGCAAAAGATTGAAAATTGACCATTCTTTTTCACCACACACCAAAATAAACTCAAAATGGATCAAAGACCTAAAGATTAGGCCTGAGACAATAAGTCTTTTGGAAGAGAATATAGGCAGTACACTCTTTGACATCAGTTTCAAAAGAATCTTTTCGGACACTGTAACTCCTCAGTTGAAGGAAACAATAGAAAGAATAAACAAATGGGACTTCATCAGACTAAAGAGCTTCTTCAAGGCAAGGGAAAACAGAATTGAAACAAAAAAACAGCTCACTAATTGGGAAAAAATATTTACAAGCCACTTATCCGACAAAGGGTTAATCTCCATAATATACAAAGAACTCACACTGCTTAACAACAAAAAAACAAACAACCCGATCAAAAAATGGGCAGAGGACATGAACAGACATTTCTCAAAAGAAGATATGAATATGGCCAATAGACACATGAAAAGATGTTCATCATCGCTAATCATCAGGGAAATGCAAATCAAAACTACACTAAGATATCACCTTACCCCCGTTAGATTGGCAAAAACATCCAAAACCAAGAAGGACAAATGTTGGAGAGGTTGTGGAGAAAGAGGAACCCTCATACACTGTTGGTGGGAATGCAAACTGGTACAGCCACTATGGAAAACAGTATGGAGATTTCTCAAAAAGTTAAAAATAGAAATACCCTATGACCCAGCCATCCCATTACTGGGTATCTATCCTAAGAACCTGATATCAGATATCTCAAGAGTCCGTTGCACCCCTATGTTCATCGCAGCATTATTTACAATAGCCAAGACGTGGAACCAGCCTACATGCCCAGAAACCGATGATTGGATAAAGAAGATGTGGTATATATACACAATGGAATACTACTCAGCCATAAAAAAAGACAAAATTAGCTCGTTCACAACAACGTGGATGGACCTCGAGGGTATTATGTTAAGCGAAATAAGTCAGTCAGAGAAAGACGAACTCTATATGACTCCACTCATAGGTGGAAGTTAGTATATTGACAAGGAGATCAGATCGGTGGTTACCAGGGAAAAGGGGGGGGTGGGGGGAGGGCACAAAGGGGGAAGTGGTGTACCCACAACATGACTAACAAAAATGTACAACTGAAATCTCACAAGGTTTTAATCTATCATAACATTAATAATAAAAAAAAATATGTAACAGATTTAGCTTCATGGGAACACGTGCGTAATATTTTCCAGGGCACCAGGAGAGTGACCCTCAGGTCACACTTGACCAATGAATGATATCAGTTATAACATCTTTGAACACACAATGGATAGAGATGCTTCACTCAGCAGTTTGGGATCTTCTCTTTTGGTGTCTTGGGTAAGTGTGAATTGCACAAGCATGGGCCCTGAAACTTGGAACATACGAAAGAAGTCTTAAGTTCAGAGGTTTTCCAGAAATATATATAGAATAAAACCCATAAGCCTATCAA
>NW_025803701.1:0-2368 GCF_021613505.1 Equus quagga
CAATGAGAGTGAAAAGTGCTTAAAAAAATGAAAGTGATGTGATAGAGTGACTCAAAAGGCAAGGGGCGACTTTAAATAGTGTGTTCAAGGAAGAGCCAAGAGCAAGAATTTATAGCATTCATCCACGTCCCAGGGTGCCAGAAAGGAGATGAAGTTTATGAGTAAAACCTCTAGAGAGGAGGTTCTGTGTGTGGGAAGGGGATTTTCATCTGACCTGGATGAGTATGTTTAACTGCTCTCTTTTCTGACTCAAAGATCACTCAGCAACCTTAACCTTATAATTATTTCAGCTCTAATTAAAATCAGGATGAAGCAAAATACCACATATGTATCTTTCCCCAGAACTTGCTTGTGCTTCCTGACAGGTGCTCTCTTTGGTCTAGTCAACAGCGCTGGTCAACATATTGCCTGTTTATGGCTTCTTTTGCTTTAATTTCTACACATATTTTCCACTATGTAAAAGCATTTGCTTAGAGGAAATGAGCTAAACTGATTGGTACAAGGAAAGCTATCAGTTTCACCAAATTTACACTCAATTAGATTACTGGCCTTTTCTTGGCTTATCAGGCTCTGCATAATTGCCCCCATTCAAACATGCATTTCTTTTACCTTATCCTGTGTCATTCTCTCCCTTGTTCACTAGCTCCAGCTGCAATGGCCTCATTTTTGCCCACGGGCCTTTAAGCTGGTTCTTTATTCCACAAATGCTTTTCCTCTAAACCATCATATGGCTGGATTGCTGTCCTCACTCAGTGCACACCTCCTTACAGGTCTTCTTCTTCTTTTTTTTTTTTAATTTTTATTTTTTTCAGATGTACATCATATTCCAAATTCTGGATACATTGCATCATGTTCACCACCCGAACGCTAATTATAGTGCATCCCCTCACATGTGACCCTAATCACTCCTTTTGCCCTCCCCCCTACCCCCTTCCCCAATGGTAACCACCAGTCCAATCTCCAATGCTATGTGTGTTTTTTTTTTTTTGTCGTTTTTATCTTCTACTTATGAGTGAGATCATATGATATTTGACTTTCTCCCTTTGACTTATTTCACTCAGCATAATACCCTCAAGGTCTGTCCATGTTGTCACAAATGGCCGGATTTCGCCATTTCTTATGGCTGAGTAGTAGTCCATCGTGTATAAATACCACATCTTCTTTAGCCATTCGTCCCTTGATGGGCACCTAGGTTGCTTCCAAGTCTTGGCTATGGTGTATAATGCCGCAATGAACACAGGGGTGCAAGTATCTTTATGCCTTTGTGTTTTCAAGTTCATTGGATAAATCCCCAGCAGTGGAATAGCTGGATCATATGGTAGATCTATCCTTAATTTTCTGAGGATACTCCAAACTGCTTTCCATAGTGGCTGCAACACTTTGCACTGCCACCAGCAGTGAATAAGGATTCTCTTCTCTCCACACCCTCTCCAACATTTGTTGTTTCCTATCTTGTTAATTATAGCCATTCTGACCGGAGTGAGGTGATACCTCATTGTAGTTTTGATTTGCATTTCCCTGATAGCTAATGATGTTGAGCATCTTTTCATATGCCTGTTGGCCATCTGTATTTCTTCTTTGGAGAAATCTCTGTTCAGATCTTTTGCCCATTTTCTAATTGGATTGTTGGTTTTTTTGTTGTTGAGCTGTATGAGTTCTTTGTATATTTTGGATATTAACCCCTTATCTGATATGTGGTTTGCAAATACCTTCTCCAATTGTTAGGTTGTCTTTTCATTTTGTTGATGGTTTCCTTTGCTGTGCAGAAACTTTTTAGTTTGATGTAGTCCCATTTGTTCATTTTATCTTTTGTTTCCCTTGCCTGATCTGACATGGGACTTGAAAATATGCTGCTCAGACCAGTGTCATAGAGCGTACTGCCTATGTTTTCTTCCAGAAGTCTCATGGTTTCGGGTCTTCCATTCACGTCTTTAATCCATTTTGAGTTGATTTTTGTGCATGGTGTAAGGGAATGGTCTACTTTCATTCTTTTGCATGTGGCTGTCCAGTTTTCCCAACACCATTTATTGAAGAGACTCTCCTTTCTCCATCGTATGCTCTTGGCTCTCTTGTCGAATATTAGCTGTCCATAAACGTGTGGGTTTACTTCTGGGCTCTCAATTTTGTTCCATTGATCTGTGTGGCTGTTTTTGTGCCAGTACCATGCAGTTTTGGTTACTATGGCTTTGTAGTATAATTTGAAATCGGGGAGTGTGATACCTCCAGCTTCCTTCTTTTATCTCAGGAATCCTTTGGCTATTCGGGGTCTTTTGTTGTTCCATATAAATTTTAGGATTCTTTGTTCTATTTCTGTAAAAAATGTTGTTGGAACTTTGATAGGGATTGCGTTGAATCTATAGATTGCTTT
>NW_025803702.1:0-2368 GCF_021613505.1 Equus quagga
AAAGCAATCTATAGATTCAACGCAATCCCTATCAAAGTTCCAACAACATTTTTTACAGAAATAGAACAAAGAATCCTAAAATTTATATGGAACAACAAAAGACCCCGAATAGCCAAAGGATTCCTGAGATAAAAGAAGGAAGCTGGAGGTATCACACTCCCCGATTTCAAATTATACTACAAAGCCATAGTAACCAAAACTGCATGGTACTGGCACAAAAACAGCCACACAGATCAATGGAACAAAATTGAGAGCCCAGAAGTAAACCCACACGTTTATGGACAGCTAATATTCGACAAGAGAGCCAAGAGCATACGATGGAGAAAGGAGAGTCTCTTCAATAAATGGTGTTGGGAAAACTGGACAGCCACATGCAAAAGAATGAAAGTAGACCATTCCCTTACACCATGCACAAAAATCAACTCAAAATGGATTAAAGACGTGAATGGAAGACCCGAAACCATGAGACTTCTGGAAGAAAACATAGGCAGTACGCTCTATGACACTGGTCTGAGCAGCATATTTTCAAGTCCCATGTCAGATCAGGCAAGGGAAACAAAAGATAAAATGAACAAATGGGACTACATCAAACTAAAAAGTTTCTGCACAGCAAAGGAAACCATCAACAAAATGAAAAGACAACCTAACAATTGGAGAAGGTATTTGCAAACCACATATCAGATAAGGGGTTAATATCCAAAATATACAAAGAACTCATACAGCTCAACAACAAAAAAACCAACAATCCAATTAGAAAATGGGCAAAAGATCTGAACAGAGATTTCTCCAAAGAAGAAATACAGATGGCCAACAGGCATATGAAAAGATGCTCAACATCATTAGCTATCAGGGAAATGCAAATCAAAACTACAATGAGGTATCACCTCACTCCGGTCAGAATGGCTATAATTAACAAGATAGGAAACAACAAATGTTGGAGAGGGTGTGGAGAGAAGAGAATCCTTATTCACTGCTGGTGGCAGTGCAAAGTGTTGCAGCCACTATGGAAAGCAGTTTGGAGTATCCTCAGAAAATTAAGGATAGATCTACCATATGATCCAGCTATTCCACTGCTGGGGATTTATCCAATGAACTTGAAAACACAAAGGCATAAAGATACTTGCACCCCTGTGTTCATTGCGGCATTATACACCATAGCCAAGACTTGGAAGCAACCTAGGTGCCCATCAAGGGACGAATGGCTAAAGAAGATGTGGTATTTATACACGATGGACTACTACTCAGCCATAAGAAATGGCGAAATCCGGCCATTTGTGACAACATGGACAGACCTTGAGGGTATTATGCTGAGTGAAATAAGTCAAAGGGAGAAAGTCAAATATCATATGATCTCACTCATAAGTAGAAGATAAAAACGACAAAAAAAAAAAAACACACATAGCATTGGAGATTGGACTGGTGGTTACCATTGGGGAAGGGGGTAGGGGGGAGGGCAAAAGGAGTGATTAGGGTCACATGTGAGGGGATGCACTATAATTAGCGTTCGGGTGGTGAACATGATGCAATGTATCCAGAATTTGGAATATGATGTACATCTGAAAAAAATAAAAATTAAAAAAAAAAAAGAAGAAGAAGACCTGTAAGGAGGTGTGCACTGAGTGAGGACAGCAATCCAGCCATATGATGGTTTAGAGGAAAAGCATTTGTGGAATAAAGAACCAGCTTAAAGGCCCGTGGGCAAAAATGAGGCCATTGCAGCTGGAGCTAGTGAACAAGGGAGAGAATGACACAGGATAAGGTAAAAGAAATGCATGTTTGAATGGGGGCAATTATGCAGAGCCTGATAAGCCAAGAAAAGGCCAGTAATCTAATTGAGTGTAAATTTGGTGAAACTGATAGCTTTCCTTGTACCAATCAGTTTAGCTCATTTCCTCTAAGCAAATGCTTTTACATAGTGGAAAATATGTGTAGAAATTAAAGCAAAAGAAGCCATAAACAGGCAATATGTTGACCAGCGCTGTTGACTAGACCAAAGAGAGCACCTGTCAGGAAGCACAAGCAAGTTCTGGGGAAAGATACATATGTGGTATTTTGCTTCATCCTGATTTTAATTAGAGCTGAAATAATTATAAGGTTAAGGTTGCTGAGTGATCTTTGAGTCAGAAAAGAGAGCAGTTAAACATACTCATCCAGGTCAGATGAAAATCCCCTTCCCACACACAGAACCTCCTCTCTAGAGGTTTTACTCATAAACTTCATCTCCTTTCTGGCACCCTGGGACGTGGATGAATGCTATAAATTCTTGCTCTTGGCTCTTCCTTGAACACACTATTTAAAGTCGCCCCTTGCCTTTTGAGTCACTCTATCACATCACTTTCATTTTTTTAAGCACTTTTCACTCTCATTG
>NW_025803703.1:0-3513 GCF_021613505.1 Equus quagga
GTTGTTGGAACTTTGATAGGGATTGCGTTGAATCTATAGATTGCTTTAGGAAGTAAGGACATTTTAAAGATGTTAATTCTTCCAATCCAAGAGCACGGAATATCTTTCCATTGCTTTGTGTCTTCTTCGATTTCTTTCAACAATGTTTTGTAGTTTTCGGTGTACAGATCTTTCAACTCTTTCGTTAAGTTTATTCCTAGGTGTTTTATTATTTTTGTTGCAATTGTAAATGGGATTGTATTCTTAATTTCTCTTTCTGCTACTTCGTTGTTAGTGTATAGAAATGCAACCAATTTTTCTACATTGATTTTGTATCCCGCAACTTGACTGTATTCCTTTATTATTTCTAAAAGTTTTTTAGCAGACTCTTCAGGGTTTTCTAGATATAAAATCATATCATCTGCAAAGAGTGACAGTTTCACTTCTTCTTTTCCACTGTGGATCCCTTTTATTTCTTTTTCTTGTCTGATTGCTCTGGCTAGGACTTCCAATACTATGTTAAATAAGAGTGGTGACAGTGGGCATACTTGTCTGGTTCCTGTTCTTAGAGGGATAGCTTTTAGTTTTTCTCCATTGAGAATGATATTTGCTGTGGGTTTGTCATATATGGCCTTTATTATGTTGAGGTATTTTCCTTCTATACCCAATTTATTTAGAGTTTTTATCATAAATGGATGCTGTATCTTAAATGCTTTCTCTGCATCTATTGAGATGATCATGTGATTTTTATTCTTCATTTTGTTAATGTGGTGTATCACGTTGATAGATTTGTGGATGTTGAACCATCCCTGCATCCCCGAATGAAACCCACTTGATCGTGATGTATGATCTTTTTAATGTATTGTTGTATTCGATTTGCTAGTATTTTGTTGAGGATTTTTGCATCGATGTTCATCAGTGATATTGGCCTGTAATTTTCTTTTTTTGTGTTGTCCTTGTCTGGTTTTGGTATCAGGATAATGTTTGCTTCAAGAAGGAATTAGGAAGCCTCCCCTCCTCTTCAACTTTTTGGAAGAGTTTGACAAGGATACGTATTAATTCTTCTTTGAATGTTTGGTAGAATTCACCAGGGAAGCTATCTTGTCCTGGACTTTTATTTTTTGGGAGGTTTTTAATTGCTGTTTTGATCTCCTTACTGGTGATCAGTCTATTCAAATTTTCTACGTCTTCTTGGTCCAGTTTTGGAAGGTTGTATGTTTCTAAGAATTTATCCATTTCTTCTAGATTATCCAATTTTTTGGCATATAGCTTTTCATAGTATTCTCTTATTATCTTTTGTATTTCTGAGGTGTCCATTGTAATCTCTCCTCTTTCGTTTCTGATTTTATTTATTTGAGCCTTCTCTCTTGTTTTCGTGGTGAGTCTAGCTAAAGGTTTGTCAGTTTTGTTTATCTTTTCGAAGAACCAGCTCTTGGTTTCATTAATTTTTTCTATTGATTTTTTAGTCTCTATTTCGTTTATTTCTGCTCTGATTTTTATTATTTCCTTCCCTCTGCTGATTTTGGGCTTTGTGTGTTGTTCTTTTTCCAGTACCTTTAGGTGCACTTTTATATTGTCTATTTGGGATTTTTCTTCTTTGTTGAGGTACACCTGAATTGCTATAAAGTTCCCTCATAGAAACGCTGTTGCTGTATCCCACAGATTTTGGCATGTCGTGTTTTCATTTTCATTTGTCTCCAGGAATTTTTTAATTTCTTCTTTGATTTCTTCATTGACCCAATTATTGTTCAGTAGCATTTTGTTCAATCTCCACGTTTTTGTGGATTTTCTGGTTTTCTTTATGTAGTTGATTTCCAGTTTCATACCTTTGTGGTCAGAAAAGATGCATGGTATTATCTCGATCTTAAATTTATTGAGACTTGTTTTGTGGCCTAATATGTGATCAATCCTGGAGAATGTTCCATGGGCATTTGAAAAGAATGTGTAATCTGTGGTTTTTGGATGGAATGTTCTGTATATATCTACTAAGTCCATCTGGTCTTACGTGTCCTTTAAGGTGAGTGTTTCCTTATTGATCTTCTGTTTGGATGATCTATCCATTGGTGTAAGTGGAGTGTTAAAGTCCCCTACTATTATTGTGTTACTGTCTATTTCTCCTCTTATGTCTGTTAATAATTGCTTTATATATTTAGTTGCTCCTATGTTGGGTGTGTAGATATTTACAAGTGTTATATTTTCTTGTTGGATTGTTCTCTTTATCATTATGTAGTGCCCGTCTTTGTCTCTTATTACAGTTTTTGATTTAAAGTCTATTTTGTCTGATATAAGTATTGCTACCCCCGCTTTCTTTTCTTTGCCATTTACGTGGAATGTCTTTTTCCATCCTTTCACTTTCAGTTTGTGAGTGTCTGTAGGTCTGAAGTGTGTCTCTTGTATGCAGCATATACAACGATCTTGTTTTTTTAATCCAGTTGGCCACCCTGTGGCATTTGGTTGGAGCATTTAATCCATTGACATTCAAAGTAGCTATTGATAAATATGTATTTATTGCCATTTTGTCACTTTTTCTTTTTTTTGGGTGTTTTAGTAGTTCTTCTCAGTTCCTTTCTTTTTCTCTTGCTCTCTTCACTTGTGGTTTGATGGCTATCTTTAGTAATATGTTTGATTTCTTTTGTCTTACTTTTTTCCTGCTTATTATAGGTTTCTGGTTTGTGGTTACCAGGAGGATCCTATTTAATATACTATGTGTATAACAGTCTATATTGAGTAGATAGCCTCTTTAGCTTGACCTCTTTCTAAAAGCTCTACTTTTTCACTCCCCTCCTCCCACATTATATGTTTTTTCACATCATATATAGTCTTTTGTTTAGTGTGTGTCTATCCATTACCCTCTTATCATTGAAATAGGTAATTCTAGTACATTTATCTTTTAACCTTCATATTACCTTCAAAGGTAGTTGATCTGCTGCCTTTACTATACTTTTACCTTACAAGTGATTTTCTTGCCTGTTTTTTCTTGTTGTTGTTTTGGGTTTTTTTGATAATTTTTTTTCTTTTATCTCTATTTGTGGTCATTACTTTCCCACTTAAATAAGTCCCTTCAGCATTTCTTGTAGAACTGGTTTCTTAGTGATAAACTCCTTTAATTTTTGCTTGTCTGGGAAGCTCTTTATGTCTCCTTCCATTCTGAATGATAGCCTTGATGGATAGAGTATTCTTTGTTGTAGGTTTTTTCCTTTTAGCACTTCAAATATGTCATGCCATTCTCTTCTTGCCTGTAGGGTCTCGGCTGAGAAGTCTGCAGACAGCCTGATGGGCTTCCCTTTATATGTCACTTGTGGCCTTTCTCTTGCTGCTTTTAGGATTCTCTCTCTGTCTTTAATTTTAGACATTTTGATTATAATATGTCTTGGTGTGGGCCTCTTTGGGCTTCTGTTGTTTGGAGCTCTCTGTGCTTCCTGAACTTGGATGTCTGTTTCCTTCCTCAGGTGAGGAAAATTTTCCTCTATTATTTTGACAAATATATTTTCTGCCCCTTTGTCTCTCTCTTCTCCTTCTGGGGCCCCTAATATC
>NW_025803704.1:0-3513 GCF_021613505.1 Equus quagga
GATATTAGGGGCCCCAGAAGGAGAAGAGAGAGACAAAGGGGCAGAAAATATATTTGTCAAAATAATAGAGGAAAATTTTCCTCACCTGAGGAAGGAAACAGACATCCAAGTTCAGGAAGCACAGAGAGCTCCAAACAACAGAAGCCCAAAGAGGCCCACACCAAGACATATTATAATCAAAATGTCTAAAATTAAAGACAGAGAGAGAATCCTAAAAGCAGCAAGAGAAAGGCCACAAGTGACATATAAAGGGAAGCCCATCAGGCTGTCTGCAGACTTCTCAGCCGAGACCCTACAGGCAAGAAGAGAATGGCATGACATATTTGAAGTGCTAAAAGGAAAAAACCTACAACAAAGAATACTCTATCCATCAAGGCTATCATTCAGAATGGAAGGAGACATAAAGAGCTTCCCAGACAAGCAAAAATTAAAGGAGTTTATCACTAAGAAACCAGTTCTACAAGAAATGCTGAAGGGACTTATTTAAGTGGGAAAGTAATGACCACAAATAGAGATAAAAGAAAAAAAATTATCAAAAAAACCCAAAACAACAACAAGAAAAAACAGGCAAGAAAATCACTTGTAAGGTAAAAGTATAGTAAAGGCAGCAGATCAACTACCTTTGAAGGTAATATGAAGGTTAAAAGATAAATGTACTAGAATTACCTATTTCAATGATAAGAGGGTAATGGATAGACACACACTAAACAAAAGACTATATATGATGTGAAAAAACATATAATGTGGGAGGAGGGGAGTGAAAAAGTAGAGCTTTTAGAAAGAGGTCAAGCTAAAGAGGCTATCTACTCAATATAGACTGTTATACACATAGTATATTAAATAGGATCCTCCTGGTAACCACAAACCAGAAACCTATAATAAGCAGGAAAAAAGTAAGACAAAAGAAATCAAACATATTACTAAAGATAGCCATCAAACCACAAGTGAAGAGAGCAAGAGAAAAAGAAAGGAACTGAGAAGAACTACTAAAACACCCAAAAAAAAGAAAAAGTGACAAAATGGCAATAAATACATATTTATCAATAGCTACTTTGAATGTCAATGGATTAAATGCTCCAACCAAATGCCACAGGGTGGCCAACTGGATTAAAAAAACAAGATCGTTGTATATGCTGCATACAAGAGACACACTTCAGACCTACAGACACTCACAAACTGAAAGTGAAAGGATGGAAAAAGACATTCCACGTAAATGGCAAAGAAAAGAAAGCGGGGGTAGCAATACTTATATCAGACAAAATAGACTTTAAATCAAAAACTGTAATAAGAGACAAAGACGGGCACTACATAATGATAAAGAGAACAATCCAACAAGAAAATATAACACTTGTAAATATCTACACACCCAACATAGGAGCAACTAAATATATAAAGCAATTATTAACAGACATAAGAGGAGAAATAGACAGTAACACAATAATAGTAGGGGACTTTAACACTCCACTTACACCAATGGATAGATCATCCAAACAGAAGATCAATAAGGAAACACTCACCTTAAAGGACACGTAAGACCAGATGGACTTAGTAGATATATACAGAACATTCCATCCAAAAACCACAGATTACACATTCTTTTCAAATGCCCATGGAACATTCTCCAGGATTGATCACATATTAGGCCACAAAACAAGTCTCAATAAATTTAAGATCGAGATAATACCATGCATCTTTTCTGACCACAAAGGTATGAAACTGGAAATCAACTACATAAAGAAAACCAGAAAATCCACAAAAACGTGGAGATTGAACAAAATGCTACTGAACAATAATTGGGTCAATGAAGAAATCAAAGAAGAAATTAAAAAATTCCTGGAGACAAATGAAAATGAAAACACGACATGCCAAAATCTGTGGGATACAGCAACAGCGTTTCTATGAGGGAACTTTATAGCAATTCAGGTGTACCTCAACAAAGAAGAAAAATCCCAAATAGACAATATAAAAGTGCACCTAAAGGTACTGGAAAAAGAACAACACACAAAGCCCAAAATCAGCAGAGGGAAGGAAATAATAAAAATCAGAGCAGAAATAAACGAAATAGAGACTAAAAAATCAATAGAAAAAATTAATGAAACCAAGAGCTGGTTCTTCGAAAAGATAAACAAAACTGACAAACCTTTAGCTAGACTCACCACGAAAACAAGAGAGAAGGCTCAAATAAATAAAATCAGAAACGAAAGAGGAGAGATTACAATGGACACCTCAGAAATACAAAAGATAATAAGAGAATACTATGAAAAGCTATATGCCAAAAAATTGGATAATCTAGAAGAAATGGATAAATTCTTAGAAACATACAACCTTCCAAAACTGGACCAAGAAGACGTAGAAAATTTGAATAGACTGATCACCAGTAAGGAGATCAAAACAGCAATTAAAAACCTCCCAAAAAATAAAAGTCCAGGACAAGATAGCTTCCCTGGTGAATTCTACCAAACATTCAAAGAAGAATTAATACGTATCCTTGTCAAACTCTTCCAAAAAGTTGAAGAGGAGGGGAGGCTTCCTAATTCCTTCTTGAAGCAAACATTATCCTGATACCAAAACCAGACAAGGACAACACAAAAAAAGAAAATTACAGGCCAATATCACTGATGAACATCGATGCAAAAATCCTCAACAAAATACTAGCAAATCGAATACAACAATACATTAAAAAGATCATACATCACGATCAAGTGGGTTTCATTCGGGGATGCAGGGATGGTTCAACATCCACAAATCTATCAACGTGATACACCACATTAACAAAATGAAGAATAAAAATCACATGATCATCTCAATAGATGCAGAGAAAGCATTTAAGATACAGCATCCATTTATGATAAAAACTCTAAATAAATTGGGTATAGAAGGAAAATACCTCAACATAATAAAGGCCATATATGACAAACCCACAGCAAATATCATTCTCAATGGAGAAAAACTAAAAGCTATCCCTCTAAGAACAGGAACCAGACAAGTATGCCCACTGTCACCACTCTTATTTAACATAGTATTGGAAGTCCTAGCCAGAGCAATCAGACAAGAAAAAGAAATAAAAGGGATCCACAGTGGAAAAGAAGAAGTGAAACTGTCACTCTTTGCAGATGATATGATTTTATATCTAGAAAACCCTGAAGAGTCTGCTAAAAAACTTTTAGAAATAATAAAGGAATACAGTCAAGTTGCGGGATACAAAATCAATGTAGAAAAATTGGTTGCATTTCTATACACTAACAACGAAGTAGCAGAAAGAGAAATTAAGAATACAATCCCATTTACAATTGCAACAAAAATAATAAAACACCTAGGAATAAACTTAACGAAAGAGTTGAAAGATCTGTACACCGAAAACTACAAAACATTGTTGAAAGAAATCGAAGAAGACACAAAGCAATGGAAAGATATTCCGTGCTCTTGGATTGGAAGAATTAACATCTTTAAAATGTCCTTACTTCCTAAAGCAATCTATAGATTCAACGCAATCCCTATCAAAGTTCCAACAAC
>NW_025803705.1:0-2069 GCF_021613505.1 Equus quagga
GTCTAATTTTCATGTAGTTTACATTCTAGTTGGAAGAGAGAGAGATTAAACAAATACATCAGATGATCAGATGGTGAAGATGCCATAGAGAAACTGTAATAGAGTGATGTGATAGAGGGTAACTCAGGGAGATGGAGAACGGCTTTATATGTGTGGTTAAAGAAGACTTGTAAGGGTTCTCATCAAGATGGCGCTGTGAGCAGACGTTGAACTTGCCTCTTCCCACGAACACAACCAGGTTACAACAATTTTGGGAAGAATCACCCTGGATTGAAAACTGAAAACTGGATAAAAAGAAACCCCACAACAAGGGAAAGTCCTGACAAAAGCAGAAGAGGCAGTAACTCTGGCCGGAGAGGAAAAAAGCCACCTTTGGGAGCAGCAGAGCTTCTCAGCTGGCCAGGCGGGAGCCAACCTAAGGTACGCAGCCCTCCCTGGAGGAGTGAGGTCCAGAGTGGGGGCAATACTGCTATAACCATCCTTCGGACTCAGCCCAACTGGGATGGGGGTCTTACTATCTGGCTTTGCTGGCTATTAACTGCAGCGAGGACACCCCAGAAAAGCTATCCGCCTAAAGCCGAAAAGATCCAGGTCTTAAAGGGCCCACGCACAAACTCACTCATTGCAGCAACCTAAAATCACCAGAGAGAAGGCTGACTGTCCTTTGGTGAAACAAGACTCACCTGGTGGGCCCTGGGGACATCTTGGTGAGAGGAGGATCCTCTCCTGAGACTGAGACATTGGTTGGGGCCGTTGTTCTGAGCTGGTCCAGTGGTGCTGATATGGACACTGGTGGGGGCCATTGAGGTGTGTCCCTTGGGCTGTTAGCCCAGGGGTCTGCCACACCCACTAGAGCACAGATTTAATCCAGTTCAGCCAGGGCAGGCAACCCGCCCTAGGGATTGTCCCCACCTAACAGCAGGCCCTGAGGTTACTTTTCAGCCTGCATTGACTGAGTGTCTTGATCCTCTACAGGCAGGCAAGGGTGTCTGCCTCTGTGGGGCAGGGCTTGTGTGAGGACCAGGTGAACTGTGGGGGGCATTGGGGCAGAGGTGGGGGCCTCTGCAGTGTGGCAGAGGGGTACGATCCAGGGGGTTGAGAAGTGTACACAGACCAGGACTGTGTTGACAGTGTATGTGGTCCAGAGAAGGGTGAGGCTTATCAGCAGCAGAAGACTTGTGCTTCACAAATAGCCATAAAAAGGATCAGCCCCACCGTCCAAAGCCTGAAACAACTGAGTGCCTCCATGCCAAGGGCTAGCCCCACTCAGCTGTGCTCCTAAGAGAACTGACATCAGCCTTGTTGTCCTCAGGCCTATCACAACTCTATGCCCCTGAGCCTAGCTACCAGCTACACTGGGTACCAACCCAATTAAGAGGACACTTGCAATAAGAGTGTGCTAATTGACTTTGTTGCCAACAATGCTGAGGCCCCTCCAAACCGGATTTACAAGCAGCTGGCCAGGGAAGGAAAGATCAGACTCCCTGGAGACCGTCAGTGGGAGGAACCCTGCCACAGCAGAAGAACACAAATAGCCCACAAAGGGGTCACTCCTGGTTCTTATGGTCTGGTGACGAGAGGGAAGCACACTGTTGGGCCTCATAAGGCATCTCATACACAAGGCCACTTCTCCAATATCAGGAGACATAGCCGACTCACCTAGTACAAAGAAAATAGCACAGAAAAAGAGGCATAATGAGGAGGCAAAGGAATACTTTCCAACAAGGGAACACTACAAAACACCAGACAAAGAACTAAGTGAAACAGAAACTAGCAACCTCCTTGACAAGGAATTCAAACAAAATATAATGAGGATGCTCACAGATATGCAGAGAAGAATGGATGAACACAGTGAGCACATCAGCAAAGAATTGGAAGATATAAAAAAGAACCAATCAGAAATGAAGAATACAATACTTGAAATGAGAAATTCACTAGAGGGACTCACTAGCAGAGTAGAGGAAGCAGAAGAACGGATCAGTGAGCTAGACAAAAGATTAGAGGAAATCACCCAAGCAGAACAGAAAAGAGAAAAAAGAATTAGACAGAATGAGAACAGTGTAAGGGAA
>NW_025803706.1:0-2979 GCF_021613505.1 Equus quagga
GTTTACTTATTTATTGCCTAATCTCCCTCCACTAGAAAGTGTTATGTTATATGCAATATGTGTTATTATGATGATGTATACCACAGTGTTTAAGAGTGCAAGTCCTAAAGCCAAACTGCGTGGCTTCAAATCCCACCTGAGGCATTTTTTAGATCTGTGACTTATGATAAATTAGTTAAGTTTTCCAGCTTTAGTTAATTCCTCTGGAAAGCAGGAAGAATACCTATTTCCCAGGCTTTTATGGGGATAAAACAATAGCTTGCCTTTGTAGTATCAGCCAAATTTTAGTAAATAACAATAGTTTTAGTACACTTACTAATTACTGTACTACAGATTTCTTATTTGTATTAGAAAATGTATTAAATTTGTGGGTCTTCCTTAACTTGATTTTAACTTTTGAGACATTCACACTTTTAAGGTGAATTGTTTAGAGAGTGAATCTGATCTATCTTACATTAATTTGGGGGGGCTTTACTCTCAGAATTCTGAAAGTTTCTCATAACCTCCTAACATAATATCTACATAGAGTGAATAAAAAGTATAAATCATAGAGTTTTTTAAAAGTCAGAAATGAGGTATTGATGAAGACGTGAGGGAAGCAAAAAGATAGTGACATTTATTAAGTGCACATTGAGTGACAGGCACTGCCCTGGATACTTTGCATACAGTGTCTCAGCTAATGCTTAAAATAACCCTATGAGGCCAGCCCCCTGGCTGAGTGGTTCAAGTTCCACGTGCTCTGCTTTGGCAGCCCGGGATTAACGGGTTCGGATCCCTGGTATGGACCTACTCTGCTCATCAGCCATGCTGTGGAGGCATCCCACATACAACATATAGGAAGATTGGCACAGATGTTAGCTCAGGGCAAATCTTCCTCAAGCAAAAAAAGAGGAAGGTTGGTAATGGATGTTAGTTCAAGGAGAAACTTCTTCACAAAAAGAAATAAATAAAATAACACTATGAAATATGTATTACCATTTCATTGTATATATGAGCTAAGATTAAAATAAGATCCTGAGAGCTTGTGAAATACATGCAGGGTTATATAACCTAACTAGATAGAATTCAGTACTAGTTCTGTTGACTCCATAACCCAAATCCTTCCACTTCCAAAAACCCTGCTGCTAACAGGACTTCCACAGGCTGAATAATAACCCTAAAAGTCAATAATGTCCTTGCTGAAATTCAAGGGAAAAGTTTTCTGACATAGTACTAGTCAACCAAGAAGGTCTCTTTTTCACCTAAGGAGACAGAGACCAAGGCAAGATCCATAGGGGTCCTGATCCACACAGAATCTGCCTCTAGCTAGCTTAAGAAGATATAAGCTAAAATCTACCCTGACTGAAAGTTGAGTCCACACTAATCAATATTTTTTTTTTTCTTTTTAAACACATTTTTATAATGTTTACTATGAGCTGGGGACTTTCATAAGAACTTAACATATATAAACCCAATTAATTGGCCCAAAACTTTATGAGATAGATATTATTGTTACCTCTTTTACAGATAAATAAAATATGGGGTAGAAAGGTTAAATGCCCTCCCCAGGTCACATTTAAACCCAGGAATCTGGCTCCCAAGCCTGCTCTTACCACTGCTCCACACTACTTCCTCTAAACAAAAATCTCACTTGATTCTGTTCATATTCTGGTCGCCTTTTGTGTTGACCTCAGGTTCATAATAAGATCATGTTATGGCCCTTCAATCAGGGCTTTTCAGGAAAAAATCGTACCCATAAATGGATCAGCCCCAAGGCCTACGAGGCATGAGACTAATGGAAATCATAAAACCAGGAAAGAGTGCACAGTAATGTCCAAGGCTGTTGGGAAGTACTCCAGCCCCCAACAAATTCTACAAGACCAGTCAGATTAGAGTATTATTCTTCACAGCAAATACAAAGAAATGATGTATTATTCCTTCTAATGCTCAAAAAAATTAATGAGTTGGTCTATACGGTTACAGAGACTCCAGTAATAAAGGTCCATAATAGCTAACAGCTATTGAGCACATATTGGTAACAAAAGATTTACAAGGATTATTTATTTAATTCTTATAAGGTATCGATCATTCCCCTTTAACTCACACCTAAAGAGATTATGGTTTTCCAGAGTTTACATTATATGCAGCAAAACTAAGTTTTGATCTCAGAACTATTTTACTCCTAGACTATTCTCTTAACCACTGTAGTATACTAAACCCTACCAACCATTCCGCCAAAATGTGCATATAAAAATGATACATAAAATCTCCTTCACATAGCAAAATCATGAAAACTCTTCTCAAAATGAATAACCAGTTTAAGATTACGGTAACAATGAATTTTAGTCCAAATAATTCAGCAAGAAGATATGGTAGATCTTCCCTTTGGAAGCACAGAGACAAAAAGAGAGAATCAGACCAGATGTAGCAGAAGATTAAAAAGTATAGAAAGATAAGACAGAAAATAAATACCAAAAATCTTTCTATTTTTCACAGAACACAATATTATTGTTTGGCGATTGCAAAGGTAGTAAGGTTACATTGAAGGATTTATGAAGAATTGAAAGTTTCATGAATTCTCATATCATGTGCTATGAAAGATATTTCCCAGGAAATGCCTCAATAAGGTCCTGCATTAATAGGCTAAGGATGCAAACATAATCTATAGCACAAGGTGTATGCACAGATCACTGCTTAGAAATAACTGGATAATTTACTTAAAATGCAGATATGTCAGTCTGCAACAGTCCCATTGAATTAGAATCTCTAGAGCTGTATAGTGGAAATGTGCGTTTTAACAAGAATTCCAACCGATTCTGAAAGTACATCTAATTTTAACAATCAATGGGCAATAAATAAATCTAAATGGGATATTTTAAATGATCGGTAATTTCCTGCCTGGGCCTTTCTTCAGTGGGCTTATATGCCAACATCAACATACTTTTAAATGTAGTGTTCACTTGCCCCCAAACCATAGAAATTATATTATTTTCTCCTTGC
>NW_025803707.1:0-3021 GCF_021613505.1 Equus quagga
CAATGGAGAAATGCTTGCAATAGCATAAAATGACTTTATTTTTCAAATGGCAAAGAGTAAATAACATAATTTCTATGGTTTGGGGCCAAGTGAACACTATGTTTAAAAGTATGTTGATGTTGACATATAAGCCCACTGAAGAAAGGCCCAGGCAGGAAATTACTGATCATTTAAAATATCCCATTTAGATTTATTTATTGCCCATTGGTTGTTAAAATTAGATGTACTTTCAGAATCAGTTGAAATTCTCATTAAAATGCACATTTCCGTATACAGCTCTAGAGATTCTAATTCAATGAGATTGTTGTAGATTGACATATCTGCATTTTAAATGAATTATCCAGTTATTTCTAAGCAGTGATCTATGCATACACCTTGTGCCATAGATTATGTTTGCATCCTCAGCCTATTAATGCAGGACCTTATTAAGGCATTTCCTGGGAAATATCTTTCATAGCACATGATATGAGAATTCATGAAACTTTCAATTCTTCATAAATCCTGCAATGTAACCTTACTACCTTTGCAACTGCAAAACAAAAATACTGTATTCTGTGAAAACAGAAACATTTTTCGTATTTATTTTCCATCTTCTCTTTCTATACTTTTTAATCTTTTACTACGTCTGGTCTGATTTTCACTTTTTCTCTCTGAGCTTCCAAAGGGAAGCTCTACCACCTATTCTTGCTGAATTATTTGGACTAAAATTCATTGTTACCATAGTCTTAACTAGTTATTCATATTGAGAAGAGTTTTCATGATTTTTCTATCTGAAGGAGATTTTACGTATCATTTTTATACGCACATTTTGGAGGAATGGGTGGTAGGGTTTAGTATACTATAGTGGTTAAGAGAATAGTCTATAAGTAGAATAGTTCTGAGATCAAAACTTAGTTTTACTACATATAGTGTGAACTCTGGAAAACCACAATCTCTTTAAGTGTGAGTTAAAGGGGTATGATAGATGCGTTATCAGAATTAAATAAATAATCCTTGTAAATCTTTTATTACCAATATATGCTCAATAGCTGTTAGCTATTATGGACCTTTATCAAGGGAGTCTCTGTAACTATATATACCCACTCAATTTTTTTTGAGCATTAGAAGGAATAATACATCATTTCTCTGTAATTGCTGTGAAGAATAATATTCTAATATGACTGGTCTTATAGAATTTCTTAGGGGCTGGAGTACTTCCCAACATTCTTGGCCATTACTGTGCACTCTTTCCCCATTTTGTGATTTACACTAGTCTCAAGCCTTCTAGGCCTTGGGGCTGATCCATTTATGGGTATGATTTTTTCCTGAAAAGCCCTGATTGAAGGGCCATGACATGATCTTATTATAAACCTGAGGTCAACACAGAAGGCAACCAGAATATGAACAGAATCAAGTGAGATTTTTGTTTAGAGGAGGTGGTATGGTGCAGTGGTAATGGCAGACTTGAGAGCCAGATTACCTGGTTTAAATGTGACCTAGGAAGCTCATTTAACCTTTCTACCCCATATTTTCTTTATCTGTAAAAGTGGTAACAATAATATCTATCTCATAAAGTTTTGGGCCAATTAAGTGGATTTATATACGCTAAGGTGCTTATAAAAGTTCCCAGCTCATAGTAACCATTATAAAAATGTGTTTAAAAAGAAAAAAAATATTGACTAGTGCTGACTCAACTTTCAGTCAGGGCAGATTTAGGCTTATATCTTCTTGAACTAGCAATAGCCACATTCTTTCTGGATCAGGAGCTCTATGGATCTTGCCTTGGTCTCTGGCTCCTTAGGTGAAAAAGAAACTTTCTTGGTTGACCAGTACTATGTCAGAAAACTTTTCCCTTGAATTTCAGCAAGGACATTATTGACTTTTAGGGTTATTATTTAGCCTCTGGAAGTCCTATTAGCAGCAGAGTTTTGGGGAAGTGGAAGGGTTTGGGTTATGGAGTCAACAGAACTAGTATTGAATTCTATCTCATTAGGTTATATAACACTGAATGTATTTTACAAGCTCTCAGGATCTTATTTTAATCTTAGCTCAAATGTACAGTGAAATGGTAATACATATTTCATAGTGTTATTTTATTTATTCATTTTTGTGAAGAAGTTTCTCCTTGAACTAACATCCATTACCAATCTTCCTCTTTTTTTGCTTGAGGAAGATTCGTCCTGAGCTAACATCTCTGCCAGTCTTCCTATATTTTGTATATGGGATGCCTCCACAGCATGGCTGATGAGCAGAGTAGGTCCATGCCAGGGATCTGAACCCGTGAATCCCTGGCTGCCAAAGCAGAGCACGTGGAACTTGAACCACTCAGCGAGGGGGCTGGCCTCATAGGGTTATTTTAAGCATTGGCTGAGACAATGTATGCAAAGTATCCACGGCAGTGCCTGCCACTCGATGTGCACTTAATAAATGTCACTATCTTTTTGCTTCCCTCACTTCTTCATCAATATCGCATTTCTGACTTTTAAAAAACTCTATGATTTATACTTATTATTCACTCTATGTAAATATTATATTAGGAGGTTATGAGAAACTTTCAGAATTCTGAGAGTAAAGCCCCCCAGATTAATGCAAGATAGATCAGATTCACTCTCTAAACAATTCACCTTAAAAGTGTGAATGTCTCAAAAGTTAAAATCAAGTTAAGGAAGGCCCCCAAATTTAATACACTTTTTAAGACAAATAAGAAATCTGTAGTACAATAATTAGTAAGTATACTAAAAACTATTGTTATTTACTAAAATTTGGCTGCTGCTACAAAGGCAAGTCATCGTTTTATCCCCATAAAACCTGTGAAATAGGTGTTATTCCTGCTTTTCAGAGGAATTAACTAAAGCTGGGAAACTTAACTAATTTACCATAGGTCACAGACCTAAAAAATACCTCAGGTGGGATTTGAACCTACATAGTTTGGCTTTAGAACTTGCACTCTTAAACACTATGGTATACATAATCATAATAACACATATTGCATATCACATAACACTTTCTAGTGGAGGGAGATTAGGCAATAAATAAGTAAAC
>NW_025803708.1:0-3021 GCF_021613505.1 Equus quagga
GTTTACTTATTTATTGCCTAATCTCCCTCCACTAGAAAGTGTTATGTGATATGCAATATGTGTTATTATGATTATGTATACCATAGTGTTTAAGAGTGCAAGTTCTAAAGCCAAACTATGTAGGTTCAAATCCCACCTGAGGTATTTTTTAGGTCTGTGACCTATGGTAAATTAGTTAAGTTTCCCAGCTTTAGTTAATTCCTCTGAAAAGCAGGAATAACACCTATTTCACAGGTTTTATGGGGATAAAACGATGACTTGCCTTTGTAGCAGCAGCCAAATTTTAGTAAATAACAATAGTTTTTAGTATACTTACTAATTATTGTACTACAGATTTCTTATTTGTCTTAAAAAGTGTATTAAATTTGGGGGCCTTCCTTAACTTGATTTTAACTTTTGAGACATTCACACTTTTAAGGTGAATTGTTTAGAGAGTGAATCTGATCTATCTTGCATTAATCTGGGGGGCTTTACTCTCAGAATTCTGAAAGTTTCTCATAACCTCCTAATATAATATTTACATAGAGTGAATAATAAGTATAAATCATAGAGTTTTTTAAAAGTCAGAAATGCGATATTGATGAAGAAGTGAGGGAAGCAAAAAGATAGTGACATTTATTAAGTGCACATCGAGTGGCAGGCACTGCCGTGGATACTTTGCATACATTGTCTCAGCCAATGCTTAAAATAACCCTATGAGGCCAGCCCCCTCGCTGAGTGGTTCAAGTTCCACGTGCTCTGCTTTGGCAGCCAGGGATTCACGGGTTCAGATCCCTGGCATGGACCTACTCTGCTCATCAGCCATGCTGTGGAGGCATCCCATATACAAAATATAGGAAGACTGGCAGAGATGTTAGCTCAGGACGAATCTTCCTCAAGCAAAAAAAGAGGAAGATTGGTAATGGATGTTAGTTCAAGGAGAAACTTCTTCACAAAAATGAATAAATAAAATAACACTATGAAATATGTATTACCATTTCACTGTACATTTGAGCTAAGATTAAAATAAGATCCTGAGAGCTTGTAAAATACATTCAGTGTTATATAACCTAATGAGATAGAATTCAATACTAGTTCTGTTGACTCCATAACCCAAACCCTTCCACTTCCCCAAAACTCTGCTGCTAATAGGACTTCCAGAGGCTAAATAATAACCCTAAAAGTCAATAATGTCCTTGCTGAAATTCAAGGGAAAAGTTTTCTGACATAGTACTGGTCAACCAAGAAAGTTTCTTTTTCACCTAAGGAGCCAGAGACCAAGGCAAGATCCATAGAGCTCCTGATCCAGAAAGAATGTGGCTATTGCTAGTTCAAGAAGATATAAGCCTAAATCTGCCCTGACTGAAAGTTGAGTCAGCACTAGTCAATATTTTTTTTCTTTTTAAACACATTTTTATAATGGTTACTATGAGCTGGGAACTTTTATAAGCACCTTAGCGTATATAAATCCACTTAATTGGCCCAAAACTTTATGAGATAGATATTATTGTTACCACTTTTACAGATAAAGAAAATATGGGGTAGAAAGGTTAAATGAGCTTCCTAGGTCACATTTAAACCAGGTAATCTGGCTCTCAAGTCTGCCATTACCACTGCACCATACCACCTCCTCTAAACAAAAATCTCACTTGATTCTGTTCATATTCTGGTTGCCTTCTGTGTTGACCTCAGGTTTATAATAAGATCATGTCATGGCCCTTCAATCAGGGCTTTTCAGGAAAAAATCATACCCATAAATGGATCAGCCCCAAGGCCTAGAAGGCTTGAGACTAGTGTAAATCACAAAATGGGGAAAGAGTGCACAGTAATGGCCAAGAATGTTGGGAAGTACTCCAGCCCCTAAGAAATTCTATAAGACCAGTCATATTAGAATATTATTCTTCACAGCAATTACAGAGAAATGATGTATTATTCCTTCTAATGCTCAAAAAAAATTGAGTGGGTATATATAGTTACAGAGACTCCCTTGATAAAGGTCCATAATAGCTAACAGCTATTGAGCATATATTGGTAATAAAAGATTTACAAGGATTATTTATTTAATTCTGATAACGCATCTATCATACCCCTTTAACTCACACTTAAAGAGATTGTGGTTTTCCAGAGTTCACACTATATGTAGTAAAACTAAGTTTTGATCTCAGAACTATTCTACTTATAGACTATTCTCTTAACCACTATAGTATACTAAACCCTACCACCCATTCCTCCAAAATGTGCGTATAAAAATGATACGTAAAATCTCCTTCAGATAGAAAAATCATGAAAACTCTTCTCAATATGAATAACTAGTTAAGACTATGGTAACAATGAATTTTAGTCCAAATAATTCAGCAAGAATAGGTGGTAGAGCTTCCCTTTGGAAGCTCAGAGAGAAAAAGTGAAAATCAGACCAGACGTAGTAAAAGATTAAAAAGTATAGAAAGAGAAGATGGAAAATAAATACGAAAAATGTTTCTGTTTTCACAGAATACAGTATTTTTGTTTTGCAGTTGCAAAGGTAGTAAGGTTACATTGCAGGATTTATGAAGAATTGAAAGTTTCATGAATTCTCATATCATGTGCTATGAAAGATATTTCCCAGGAAATGCCTTAATAAGGTCCTGCATTAATAGGCTGAGGATGCAAACATAATCTATGGCACAAGGTGTATGCATAGATCACTGCTTAGAAATAACTGGATAATTCATTTAAAATGCAGATATGTCAATCTACAACAATCTCATTGAATTAGAATCTCTAGAGCTGTATACGGAAATGTGCATTTTAATGAGAATTTCAACTGATTCTGAAAGTACATCTAATTTTAACAACCAATGGGCAATAAATAAATCTAAATGGGATATTTTAAATGATCAGTAATTTCCTGCCTGGGCCTTTCTTCAGTGGGCTTATATGTCAACATCAACATACTTTTAAACATAGTGTTCACTTGGCCCCAAACCATAGAAATTATGTTATTTACTCTTTGCCATTTGAAAAATAAAGTCATTTTATGCTATTGCAAGCATTTCTCCATTG
>NW_025803709.1:0-3525 GCF_021613505.1 Equus quagga
GTTGTTGGAACTTTGATAGGGATTGCGTTGAATCTATAGATTGCTTTGGGAAGCATGGACATTTTAACAGTGTTAATTCTTCCAATCCAAGGGCACGGAATATCTTTCCGTTTCTTTGTGTCTTCTTCAATTTCTTTCAACAATGTTTTATAGTTTTCAGTGTACAGGTCTTTCACCTTTTTTGTTAAGTATATTCCTAGGTATTTTATTCTTTTTGTTGCAATTGTAAATGGGATTGTATTCTTAATTTCTCTTTATGCTACTTTGTTGTTGGTGTATAGAAACACAACCGATTTTTGTATATTGATTTTGTATCCCACAACTTGACTGTAATCCTTTATTATTTCTAAAAGTTTTTTAGTGGACTCTTTAGGGTTTTCTAGATATAAAATCATGTCGTCTGCAAAGAGTGACAGTTTCACTTCTTCTTTTCCAATGTGGATCCCTTTTATTTCTTTTTCTTGCCTGATTGCTCTGGCTAGGACTTCCAATACTATGTTAAATAAGAGTGGTGACAGTGGGCATCCTTGTCTGGTTCCTGTTCTTAGAGGGATAGCTTTCAGTTTTTCTCCATTGAGAATGATATTTGCTATGGGTTTGTCATATATGGCCTTTATTATGTTGAGGTATTTTCCTTCTATACCCATTTTATTTAGAGTTTTTATCATAAATGGATGCTGTATCTTGTCAAATGCTTTCTCTGCATCTATTGAGATGATCATGTGATTTTTATTCTTCATTTTGTTAATGTGGTGTATCACGTTGATAGATTTGCGGATGTTGAACCATCTCTGCATCCCCAGAATGAAACCCACTTGATCATGATGTATGATCTTTTTAATGTATTGTTGTATTCGATTTGCTAGTATTTTGTTGAGGATTTTTGCATTGATGTTCATCAGTGATATTGGCCTGTAATTTTCCTTGTCTGATTTTGGTATCAGGATAATGTTTGCTTCGTAGAAGGAGTTAGGAAGCCTCCCCTCCTCTTCAATTTTTTGGAAGAGTTTGAGAAGGATAGGTATTAGGTCTTCTTTGAATGTTTAGTAGAATTCACCAGGGAAGCCATCTGGTCCTGGACTTTTTTTTTTTTGGGAGGTTTTTAATTGCTGTTTTGATCTCCTTACTGGTGATCGGTCTATTCAAATTTTCTACATCTTCTTGGGCCAGTTTTGGAAGGTTGTATGTTTCTAAGAATTTATCCATTTCCTCTAGATTATCCAATTTGTTGGCATATAGCTTTTCATAGTATTCTCTTACTATCTTTTGTATTTCTGAGGTGTCCGTTGTAATCTCTCCTCTTTCATTTCTGATTTTATGTATTTGAGCCTTCTCTCTTTTTTTCTTGGTGAGTCTAGCTAAGGGTTTGGCAATTTTGTTTATCTTTTCGAAGAACCAGCTCTTGGTTTCATTAATTTTTTCTATTTTTTTTTAGTCTCTATTTCGTTTGTTTCTGCTCTGATTTTTATTATTTCCTTCCTTCTGCTGATTTTGGGCTTTTTTTCCAGTACCTTTCAGTGCACTTTTTAGATTGTCTATTTGGGATTTTTCTTCTTTGTTGAGGTAGGCCTGAATTGCTATAAACTTCCCTCGTAGAACTGCTTTTGCTGTATCCCACAGATTTTGGCATGTCGTGTTTTCATTTTCATTTGTCTCCAGGAATTTTTTTATTTCTTCTTTGATTTCTTCATTGACCCACTCATTGTTCAGTAGCATTTTGTTCAATCTCCACATTTTTATGGCTTTCCTGGTTTTCTTTCTGTAGTTGATTTCCAGTTTCATACCTTTGTGGTCAGAAAAGATGCATGGTATTATTTCAATCTTCTTAAATTTATTGAGACTTGTTTTGTGGCCTAATATGTGATCAATCCTCGAGAATGTTCCATGGGCATTTGAAAAGAATGTGTATTCCGTGGTTTTTGAATGGAATGTTCTGTATGTATCTACTAAGTCCATCTGGTCTAATGTGTCCTTTAAGGCGCGTGTTTCCTTATTGATCTTCTGTTTGGATGATCTATCCATTGGTGTAAGTGGAGTGTTAAAGTCCCCTACTATTATTGTGTTACTGTCTATTTCTCCTCTTATGTCTGTTAATAATTGCTTTATATATTTAGGTGCTCCTATGTTGAGTGCGTAGATATTTACAAGTGTTATATTTTCTTGTTGGATTGTTCCCTTTATCATTATGTAGTGCCTGTCTTTGTCTCTTATTACAGTTTTTGATTTAAAGTCTATTTTGTCTGATATAAGTATTGCTACCCCCACTTTCTTTTCTTTGCCATTTGCATGGAATATCTTTTTCAATCCTTTCACTTTCAGTTTGTGAGTGTCTGTAGGTCTGAAGTGTATCTCTTGTATGCAGCATATACATGGATCTTGTTTTTTTATCCAGTTGGCCACCGTATGACATTTGATTGGAGCATTTAGTCCATTGACATTTAAAGTAGCTATTGACAAATATGTATTTATTGCCATTTTGTCACTTTTTCTTTTTTTTTGGGTGTTTTAGTAGTTCTTCTCAGTTCCTTTCTTTTTCTCTTGCTGTCTTCCCTTGTGGTTTGATGGCTATCTTTAGTACTATGTTCGATTTCTTTTGTCTTACGTTTTTTCCTGCTTGTTATAGGTTTCTGGTTTGTGGTTACCATGAGGATCCTATTTAATATACTATGTATATAGCAGTCTATTGACCTCTTTCTAAAAGCTCTACTTTTTCACTCCCCTCCTCCCACGTTATTTGTTTTTCACATCATATATAGTCTTTTGTTTAGTGTGTATCTATCCCTTACCTTCTTATCATTGAAATAGGTAATTTTAGTACATTTATCTTTTAACCTTCATATTACCTTCACAGGTAGTTGATCTGCTGCCTTTACTATACTTTTACCTTACAAGTGATTTTATTGCCTGTTTTTTCTTGTTGTTGTTTTGGGGTTTTTTGCTAATTTTTTTCTTTTATCTCTATTTGTGCTCATTGCTTTCCCACTTAAATAAGTCCCTTCAGCATTTCTTGTAGAACTGGTTTCTTGGTGATAAACTCCTTTAATTTTTGCTTGTTTGGGAAACTCTTTATCTCTCCTTCCATTCTGAGTGACAGCCTTGATGGATAGAGTATTCTTGGTTGTAGGTTTTTTCCTTTTAGCACTTCAAATATGTCGTGCCATTCTCTTCTTGCCTGTAGGGTCTCGGCTGAGAAGTCTGCTGATAGCCTGATGGACTTCCCTTTATATGTCACTTATGGCATTTCTCTTGCTGCTTTTAGGATTCTCTCTTTGTCTTTAATTTTAGACATTTTGATTATAATGTCTTGGTGTGGGCCTCTTTGGGCTTCTCTTGTTTGGAGCTCTCTGTGCTTCCTGAACTTGGATGTCTGTTTCCTTCCTCAGGTGAGGAAAATTTTCCTCTATTATTTTGACAAATTTTCTGCCACTTTGTCTCTCTCTTCTTCTTCTCGGACCCCCATAATCCGAATGTTAGCACTCTTGATATTGTCCCAGAGTTCCCTTACACTGTTCTCATTCTGTCTAA
>NW_025803710.1:0-3525 GCF_021613505.1 Equus quagga
TTAGACAGAATGAGAACAGTGTAAGGGAACTCTGGGACAATATCAAGAGTGCTAACATTCGGATTATGGGGGTCCGAGAAGAAGAAGAGAGAGACAAAGTGGCAGAAAATTTGTCAAAATAATAGAGGAAAATTTTCCTCACCTGAGGAAGGAAACAGACATCCAAGTTCAGGAAGCACAGAGAGCTCCAAACAAGAGAAGCCCAAAGAGGCCCACACCAAGACATTATAATCAAAATGTCTAAAATTAAAGACAAAGAGAGAATCCTAAAAGCAGCAAGAGAAATGCCATAAGTGACATATAAAGGGAAGTCCATCAGGCTATCAGCAGACTTCTCAGCCGAGACCCTACAGGCAAGAAGAGAATGGCACGACATATTTGAAGTGCTAAAAGGAAAAAACCTACAACCAAGAATACTCTATCCATCAAGGCTGTCACTCAGAATGGAAGGAGAGATAAAGAGTTTCCCAAACAAGCAAAAATTAAAGGAGTTTATCACCAAGAAACCAGTTCTACAAGAAATGCTGAAGGGACTTATTTAAGTGGGAAAGCAATGAGCACAAATAGAGATAAAAGAAAAAAATTAGCAAAAAACCCCAAAACAACAACAAGAAAAAACAGGCAATAAAATCACTTGTAAGGTAAAAGTATAGTAAAGGCAGCAGATCAACTACCTGTGAAGGTAATATGAAGGTTAAAAGATAAATGTACTAAAATTACCTATTTCAATGATAAGAAGGTAAGGGATAGATACACACTAAACAAAAGACTATATATGATGTGAAAAACAAATAACGTGGGAGGAGGGGAGTGAAAAAGTAGAGCTTTTAGAAAGAGGTCAATAGACTGCTATATACATAGTATATTAAATAGGATCCTCATGGTAACCACAAACCAGAAACCTATAACAAGCAGGAAAAAACGTAAGACAAAAGAAATCGAACATAGTACTAAAGATAGCCATCAAACCACAAGGGAAGACAGCAAGAGAAAAAGAAAGGAACTGAGAAGAACTACTAAAACACCCAAAAAAAAAGAAAAAGTGACAAAATGGCAATAAATACATATTTGTCAATAGCTACTTTAAATGTCAATGGACTAAATGCTCCAATCAAATGTCATACGGTGGCCAACTGGATAAAAAAACAAGATCCATGTATATGCTGCATACAAGAGATACACTTCAGACCTACAGACACTCACAAACTGAAAGTGAAAGGATTGAAAAAGATATTCCATGCAAATGGCAAAGAAAAGAAAGTGGGGGTAGCAATACTTATATCAGACAAAATAGACTTTAAATCAAAAACTGTAATAAGAGACAAAGACAGGCACTACATAATGATAAAGGGAACAATCCAACAAGAAAATATAACACTTGTAAATATCTACGCACTCAACATAGGAGCACCTAAATATATAAAGCAATTATTAACAGACATAAGAGGAGAAATAGACAGTAACACAATAATAGTAGGGGACTTTAACACTCCACTTACACCAATGGATAGATCATCCAAACAGAAGATCAATAAGGAAACACGCGCCTTAAAGGACACATTAGACCAGATGGACTTAGTAGATACATACAGAACATTCCATTCAAAAACCACGGAATACACATTCTTTTCAAATGCCCATGGAACATTCTCGAGGATTGATCACATATTAGGCCACAAAACAAGTCTCAATAAATTTAAGAAGATTGAAATAATACCATGCATCTTTTCTGACCACAAAGGTATGAAACTGGAAATCAACTACAGAAAGAAAACCAGGAAAGCCATAAAAATGTGGAGATTGAACAAAATGCTACTGAACAATGAGTGGGTCAATGAAGAAATCAAAGAAGAAATAAAAAAATTCCTGGAGACAAATGAAAATGAAAACACGACATGCCAAAATCTGTGGGATACAGCAAAAGCAGTTCTACGAGGGAAGTTTATAGCAATTCAGGCCTACCTCAACAAAGAAGAAAAATCCCAAATAGACAATCTAAAAAGTGCACTGAAAGGTACTGGAAAAAAAGCCCAAAATCAGCAGAAGGAAGGAAATAATAAAAATCAGAGCAGAAACAAACGAAATAGAGACTAAAAAAAAATAGAAAAAATTAATGAAACCAAGAGCTGGTTCTTCGAAAAGATAAACAAAATTGCCAAACCCTTAGCTAGACTCACCAAGAAAAAAAGAGAGAAGGCTCAAATACATAAAATCAGAAATGAAAGAGGAGAGATTACAACGGACACCTCAGAAATACAAAAGATAGTAAGAGAATACTATGAAAAGCTATATGCCAACAAATTGGATAATCTAGAGGAAATGGATAAATTCTTAGAAACATACAACCTTCCAAAACTGGCCCAAGAAGATGTAGAAAATTTGAATAGACCGATCACCAGTAAGGAGATCAAAACAGCAATTAAAAACCTCCCAAAAAAAAAAAAGTCCAGGACCAGATGGCTTCCCTGGTGAATTCTACTAAACATTCAAAGAAGACCTAATACCTATCCTTCTCAAACTCTTCCAAAAAATTGAAGAGGAGGGGAGGCTTCCTAACTCCTTCTACGAAGCAAACATTATCCTGATACCAAAATCAGACAAGGAAAATTACAGGCCAATATCACTGATGAACATCAATGCAAAAATCCTCAACAAAATACTAGCAAATCGAATACAACAATACATTAAAAAGATCATACATCATGATCAAGTGGGTTTCATTCTGGGGATGCAGAGATGGTTCAACATCCGCAAATCTATCAACGTGATACACCACATTAACAAAATGAAGAATAAAAATCACATGATCATCTCAATAGATGCAGAGAAAGCATTTGACAAGATACAGCATCCATTTATGATAAAAACTCTAAATAAAATGGGTATAGAAGGAAAATACCTCAACATAATAAAGGCCATATATGACAAACCCATAGCAAATATCATTCTCAATGGAGAAAAACTGAAAGCTATCCCTCTAAGAACAGGAACCAGACAAGGATGCCCACTGTCACCACTCTTATTTAACATAGTATTGGAAGTCCTAGCCAGAGCAATCAGGCAAGAAAAAGAAATAAAAGGGATCCACATTGGAAAAGAAGAAGTGAAACTGTCACTCTTTGCAGACGACATGATTTTATATCTAGAAAACCCTAAAGAGTCCACTAAAAAACTTTTAGAAATAATAAAGGATTACAGTCAAGTTGTGGGATACAAAATCAATATACAAAAATCGGTTGTGTTTCTATACACCAACAACAAAGTAGCATAAAGAGAAATTAAGAATACAATCCCATTTACAATTGCAACAAAAAGAATAAAATACCTAGGAATATACTTAACAAAAAAGGTGAAAGACCTGTACACTGAAAACTATAAAACATTGTTGAAAGAAATTGAAGAAGACACAAAGAAACGGAAAGATATTCCGTGCCCTTGGATTGGAAGAATTAACACTGTTAAAATGTCCATGCTTCCCAAAGCAATCTATAGATTCAACGCAATCCCTATCAAAGTTCCAACAAC
>NW_025803711.1:0-1030 GCF_021613505.1 Equus quagga
TCTAGTGGAGGGAGATTAGGCAATAAATAAGTAAACATATAAAAAAAAGTCTACAATGAGAGTGAAAAGTGCTTAAAAAAATGAAAGAATTGATGTGATAGAGTGAGTCAGAAGGCAAGGGGCCACTTTAAAGAGTGGGTTCAAGGAAGACCCAAGAGCAAGAATTTATAGCATTTATCCACGTCCCAGGGTGCCAGACAAAGAGATGAAGTTTATGAGCAAAACCTCTAGAGAGAAGGTTCTGTATGTGGGAGGGGGATTTTCATCTGACCTGGATGAGTATCTTTAACTGCTCTCTTTTCTGACTCAAAGATCACCAAGCAACCTTAACCTTATAATTATTTCAGCTCTAATTAAAATCAGGACAAAGCAAAATACCACAGATGTATCTTTCCCCAGAACTTGCTTGTGCTTCCTGACAGGTGCTCTCTTTGGTGTAGTCAACAGCGCTGGTCAACATATCGCCTGTTCATGGCTTCTTTTACTTTAATTTCTACATATATTTTCCACTATGTAAAAGCATTTGCTTAAAGGAAATGAGCTAAACTGATTGGTACAAGGAAAGCTATCAGTTTCACCAAATTTACACTCAATTAGATTACTGGCCTTTTCTTGGCTTATCAGGTTCTACATAATTGTCCCCATTCAAACATGCATTTCTTTGGCCTTATCCTGTGTCATTCTCTCCCTTCTTCACTAGCTCTAGCTGCAATGGCCTCATTTTTTCCCATGGTCCTCTGAACTAGTTCTTCCTTATTCCACAAATGCTTTTCCTCTATACCTTCATACGGCTGGATTGCTGTCCTCACTCAGTCTGCATCTCCTTACAGTTCTTCTTTAACCACCCATGTGAAGCCATTCTCCATCTCCTTGAGTTACCCTCTATCACATCACTCTATTACAGTTTCTGTACAGCATCTTCACCATCTGATCATCTGATGTATTTGTTTAATCTCTCTCTCTTCCAACTAGAATGTAAACTCCATGAAAATTAGACGCATTGGCTGTCTTGTTCACTACTGCATTTCCA
>NW_025803712.1:0-1030 GCF_021613505.1 Equus quagga
TGGAAATGCAGTAGTGAACAAGACAGCCAATGCGTCTAATTTTCATGGAGTTTACATTCTAGTTGGAAGAGAGAGAGATTAAACAAATACATCAGATGATCAGATGGTGAAGATGCTGTACAGAAACTGTAATAGAGTGATGTGATAGAGGGTAACTCAAGGAGATGGAGAATGGCTTCACATGGGTGGTTAAAGAAGAACTGTAAGGAGATGCAGACTGAGTGAGGACAGCAATCCAGCCGTATGAAGGTATAGAGGAAAAGCATTTGTGGAATAAGGAAGAACTAGTTCAGAGGACCATGGGAAAAAATGAGGCCATTGCAGCTAGAGCTAGTGAAGAAGGGAGAGAATGACACAGGATAAGGCCAAAGAAATGCATGTTTGAATGGGGACAATTATGTAGAACCTGATAAGCCAAGAAAAGGCCAGTAATCTAATTGAGTGTAAATTTGGTGAAACTGATAGCTTTCCTTGTACCAATCAGTTTAGCTCATTTCCTTTAAGCAAATGCTTTTACATAGTGGAAAATATATGTAGAAATTAAAGTAAAAGAAGCCATGAACAGGCGATATGTTGACCAGCGCTGTTGACTACACCAAAGAGAGCACCTGTCAGGAAGCACAAGCAAGTTCTGGGGAAAGATACATCTGTGGTATTTTGCTTTGTCCTGATTTTAATTAGAGCTGAAATAATTATAAGGTTAAGGTTGCTTGGTGATCTTTGAGTCAGAAAAGAGAGCAGTTAAAGATACTCATCCAGGTCAGATGAAAATCCCCCTCCCACATACAGAACCTTCTCTCTAGAGGTTTTGCTCATAAACTTCATCTCTTTGTCTGGCACCCTGGGACGTGGATAAATGCTATAAATTCTTGCTCTTGGGTCTTCCTTGAACCCACTCTTTAAAGTGGCCCCTTGCCTTCTGACTCACTCTATCACATCAATTCTTTCATTTTTTTAAGCACTTTTCACTCTCATTGTAGACTTTTTTTTATATGTTTACTTATTTATTGCCTAATCTCCCTCCACTAGA
>NW_025803713.1:0-1291 GCF_021613505.1 Equus quagga
CCACCTCCTCTCTGACACTTGTTGCTTCCTGTCTGGTTCCTGATAGCCATTCTGACCACAGTGAGCTGCTGTGTCCTTGCAGTTTGCATTTGCATTGGCCTGAGACTTAATGGCGGTGAACAAGTTTTCATGCACCCGTTGGCCCTCTTTCGATCTTCTTGGCAGAAATCTCTGTTTCCATCTTTTGCCCAGGTTTTCATTGGCTTGTTGTTTTTCTTCTTGTGGAGACGTGCGAGTTGATTGCATCTTTGGGCTTTTCTCCCCTTGTCCGCTGTGTGGTTTGCAAACATCCTCTCCCAGTTGTTGTGCTATCTTTGCATTCAGTCGATGGTTTCCTTCACTGGGCAGGAGCGTCCGCATTTGACGTGGTCCCGTTGGTTTCTTGTTGACTTGGTTGCCCTTGCCCAGTCGGACTTGCTTCTTCCAAACAGGCAGCTCAGACAGATGGCAAAGAGCACTCTGCCTAGGACTTCTCCTACAAGGTTCACGGTTTCAAGTCTGCCATTCAAGGCTTTAATCCATTTCAGGTGGTGTGTGTGCCAGGTGTAACATCATGGTGTACTCTCGTTGTGTTCCATGTGGCTGTGCAGGCTTCCCAGCACCGTTTATGGTAGAGACTCTCCTTTCTCCGCTGTCTCCTCTTGGCTCCCTGGTCGAAAATGGGCTGTCCATGTAGGTTTGAGTTGGGCTCTGGGCTCTCGATTCTGTTGCATGGGTCTGTGTGCCTGTTTTTGGGCCCAGACTGTGCCGTCTCGGTACCTAGTGCTTCGTCCTATATGTTGAAATCGGAAAGTGTGCCACGTCCTACTTTTTTCGTTTTCCTGAGGATTCCTTTGCCTACTCAGGGTCTGGTTGCTGGCTAGAAACTTTAGGATTCCCTCTTGTGTCTCTGTGGGAAACGTTGCTGCAACTTTGACTGGGATTGCATGGAATCCAGAGATTGCTTTCTCTGGTATGGACGTTTCCAGTGTGCTGATGCTTCCATTCCTAGATCCTGGAATCTCCTTCTTTCTCCTTGTGTCTTCTTGAATTTCTTTCCCCCAACGTTTGTTAGTTTTCCATTGACATGGCTTTCACCGGTTTTGCTAAGTTTCTTCCTAGAGACCTTATCCTTCTCACTGGCATGCAGTTTTTCATTTTTTCTTTTCAGCTTCGGTTTTTCTATTCTTTGCAACTTTGAATTGGTTTTGTTTTGGCAGAAGTGCATTGCTGAGCTCACATCTGCTGGCAATGCTCCTGTATTTGCTGTGGAAGTCTGGCCCTGTCTAACGTCCCTTCCCATCTGCCTCTA
>NW_025803714.1:0-1291 GCF_021613505.1 Equus quagga
TAGAGGCAGATGGGAAGGGACGTTAGACAGGGCCAGACTTCCACAGCAAATACAGGAGCATTGCCAGCAGATGTGAGCTCAGCAATGCACTTCTGCCAAAACAAAACCAATTCAAAGTTGCAAAGAATAGAAAAACCGAAGCTGAAAAGAAAAAATGAAAAACTGCATGCCAGTGAGAAGGATAAGGTCTCTAGGAAGAAACTTAGCAAAACCGGTGAAAGCCATGTCAATGGAAAACTAACAAACGTTGGGGGAAAGAAATTCAAGAAGACACAAGGAGAAAGAAGGAGATTCCAGGATCTAGGAATGGAAGCATCAGCACACTGGAAACGTCCATACCAGAGAAAGCAATCTCTGGATTCCATGCAATCCCAGTCAAAGTTGCAGCAACGTTTCCCACAGAGACACAAGAGGGAATCCTAAAGTTTCTAGCCAGCAACCAGACCCTGAGTAGGCAAAGGAATCCTCAGGAAAACGAAAAAAGTAGGACGTGGCACACTTTCCGATTTCAACATATAGGACGAAGCACTAGGTACCGAGACGGCACAGTCTGGGCCCAAAAACAGGCACACAGACCCATGCAACAGAATCGAGAGCCCAGAGCCCAACTCAAACCTACATGGACAGCCCATTTTCGACCAGGGAGCCAAGAGGAGACAGCGGAGAAAGGAGAGTCTCTACCATAAACGGTGCTGGGAAGCCTGCACAGCCACATGGAACACAACGAGAGTACACCATGATGTTACACCTGGCACACACACCACCTGAAATGGATTAAAGCCTTGAATGGCAGACTTGAAACCGTGAACCTTGTAGGAGAAGTCCTAGGCAGAGTGCTCTTTGCCATCTGTCTGAGCTGCCTGTTTGGAAGAAGCAAGTCCGACTGGGCAAGGGCAACCAAGTCAACAAGAAACCAACGGGACCACGTCAAATGCGGACGCTCCTGCCCAGTGAAGGAAACCATCGACTGAATGCAAAGATAGCACAACAACTGGGAGAGGATGTTTGCAAACCACACAGCGGACAAGGGGAGAAAAGCCCAAAGATGCAATCAACTCGCACGTCTCCACAAGAAGAAAAACAACAAGCCAATGAAAACCTGGGCAAAAGATGGAAACAGAGATTTCTGCCAAGAAGATCGAAAGAGGGCCAACGGGTGCATGAAAACTTGTTCACCGCCATTAAGTCTCAGGCCAATGCAAATGCAAACTGCAAGGACACAGCAGCTCACTGTGGTCAGAATGGCTATCAGGAACCAGACAGGAAGCAACAAGTGTCAGAGAGGAGGTGG
>NW_025803715.1:0-3491 GCF_021613505.1 Equus quagga
GCTGTGGAAGTCTGGCCCTGTCTAACGTCCCTTCCCATCTGCCTCTACACTACCTCGGACGCCTGCCCCAGAATGACTGAAGCAGCGGTGAGCAGGCTCACCCGAGGGTCCACCTGGCCCACCCCGGGCCACCGACCCAGAAGGTGAGGACCTCATCGCTGCAACACCGGCCGGCCCCTTTCATGTTCCATTGGCAACCTGCAGTTGAGGGCAATGGGACTTGAATATGCTACTTGAGCCCAACTCTGGCACTGTGTAGATGAGGCCAGGTTGTTTTTCGGGTCCACTGTGATGTCAGAGGATTTGTCATAATCGTGTCTCTGCTGTCCCGGCAAGCTTCATGGACACACGGTTTCATGGCCCGCTTGGAGCAGCCTCATATATCACCCTTCCCACTTAGCCCAGGCTTGACCTTCGCTGCCATCTTTTGGCTTGTGAATTTCTCGGCCTCTCAAGCGTTCCAGCAGAGTCTGTCTAAAGACTGACATCATCTTTCATTGTGGATTATCCAGGTGTGATTTCTGTTTGCCTTCCATTTTCTGGGACCTTTTTCTCTTTTCCGTAGTATAATCGTCATGGTATTTCTCAGCTATCCCACTTAGACATGCTTATCGGTCCGTTCCCCTTCATTCCAGGTGATTAATTTTGCATTTCTTGAATCACCGTATGTTCTCTAGGCCGAGGTGTGGGTGCTTTCGTGACTCTTGGTTGTTTTCTTTGAATGTGCACCGGTCACTTGAAGGAGTCTTTGCAGTCCTAGCCTGGGTCAAAGTAAGCGCTGAGAACACGTGGTCATCTGGGTTGATTTGACATCCTGAGGTCAGAAACTCTAAATTCAAGGTGGTTCTGGCATCCCCCTACACGGACACAATGTTTCCAAGACAAATTAGTCAAATCTGATGAATTCCCCTCTTCAGGAAAGATATTTTTCTGTCTCCTTTCCGGATTTGGGAAGTTTTGAACTTCACCCCTGATCCTGGAACGTTCCCCTAGATTCCGTCTAGATACAGGCTTACTTTGTTTCTATAGGCTGTGCCATTTGTTTGCCTTACATCCTCAGCCCTGGCCTGTTCATTTTTCTTTAAACAGAATTGCAATGTTCTAATTTTCAGCCCACTTCCTTACATATGGTGTCAAAACACATAATCAATAATCCTTCTACGGCAAGAGGTAGGGGGAGAGAATTTCATTGGAGGCAAACTGAGCACACTAGCCTGGGAGGTCAGCCTTCACGAAGGAGCGAAGCCCTATGGAAAAGGGTGCTTTTCAACACCCTTGTAGAGCACTTCCAAACAAAGAGACATACCCCAAGCGTGACAGGGCTCCATTCCTTCAAGGCTTCCAAGACATCTCTTGGGACACATTAGCCTCTACCCAGTGGGCTCCCGTCACGCCAGAGCTATGGAAAGTGAGACTGATCTGCAAAGAATGCCAGGGTCCTAGGAAAGGAGGCATCGAGTCTTCTCTTCAACGTCGTCAAGACCTCATTCTTGACTTTGGCTTATGCTTAATGCAGAAGGACCACATAGGTCTGATAAGGCCCAAGTCCAGCCTCTTGCTTCCAATCAAGTTGCAAGCTTGAATCAGCATGGCCTCCCCATAGACTTGAATAGATGACAACGTTCTCCTCTCAGTGCTTGTCCCTGTATTCTCGCTTCATGCCAAGGATTCCTTTCTTACCCGTTGAATCAGCGTCTGTTTTATATCTTCCAGCTTCTGTGCCCACTTTCTGTTTTTCAAAGCTGTTTCTGGGTATCCCTCCCTTTAATAGCCTAGCCTAGGCCAATCCTCAGTCTGTAACCGTGCGGCCATCTTGGCGGACATGATCCCCGTGATGTCATAAACAACCTCAAAATTCGAAGTTGTCCTGACAACCTGCGTGCACACGGAGTTTCAGAGCCATCTCAGGCCAGTCTGACTCCTCACCCTTTCCAGGTAGGATAGTTTTCCTTTTTCTCGATTTCTTGTGGGTTTCTGACTTTCTCCTCAAACTTTAGAAGACCTGCTACATTTTCTCTAGACACTGGATTCTTTCCTGTAAGATTATCCTGGGTTTTATCCCTTACATTTTATGTAGATGGCCAAGTGGGTGGACGTGTGGACGTTCCCCAGAGTGAGTCCTGGACTCCCTCCCAAGTTGTAGTTGCCCGGGCAATCCTCTGATGCGCAATGATCGTGTCATCTCCTAGCACTCTGCCAATTCCACCTTGGCAGGTCCCATGTTTTCCTTCCTTCTTCCTTTGGGGAAGTGTAACAGATGCGTTCATGGATTGTAAAAGCCTCACGGTTCTTTTTCTGCTGCGTATTGATAAGGTAACCTCACCATTGCTACTTACTTTATGATCCCTGTCCGCACCATACCATGAAATCTATATTTCCTAACACCGCTAATGTGATCTGCACTCCTGATGTGAAACAGTGAGGCCTGGGCCGGCCAAGCGGAACGTGGGCACTTACCCGCTCTGCCACAGGGCTGGCCCTGAATTGGACTTTTGGACCAACCTTTTGCCTGAGACTGGGAACATGTGGGCCTGTTTGGATTATTCGTGAATGTGATTAATAGTAACATCCTGGACGGTAACCTTTTCCGTTGGTGCATGGGTTTAGCACGCATCATGTTCTGTGGGTAGTATTCCTCTTCATCTATTTGGAATGGTCTACCTTTCTGTAGCATCAGTACGCATTTTGAGGTGATTTTCCAGCCTTGGAAGTTCACCTTCTCTAATCCCTTTCATCCCCAAAGCTTTATGCCGTCATTCTGGACCCCATTTTGGATTTTTTTTCTTTTAGGTGAATTTATTGCTGTAACCCTGCATTAGAACATCCTATATCTTTCCGATTTGCATCCTCATCAATGTAGAATTCCGTGTAGCTTACATCATCTTCACCTTCGTAAGCCTAATAGCAGGCCCTCACCACACACTTGTGTGTCATCATCTGTTTCACCCTCTCACACCTCCCTGCTTTGTCTCTGGGAAGCCCCAATCAAATGTCCCGTGCCACCTGTTCCTGACCGCTTGTTTTTTCTTCTCCTCTTAAGTGAGATCCTACGGTATTTGACTTTCTCCCTGGGGCTTGTTTCACTTCCCTAAAACCCTCACAGCCATTCTGGTGGTCACAAATGGCTGGATTGCATCCTTGGTTCCGGCTGACTGGTATGCCATTGCGTGGCTATAGCCCATCTTCCTTCTGCACTCGTCCCTTGCTGGGCACCAGGGAGGCTTCCAAGTCTTGGGTAGTGGGAGTGACGCTGTGGTGAACTCAGCGGTGCACATGTCTTTATGCAGTAGTGTTTCCGAGTTCTTTGGATCAACACGCCGCAGAGGAATAGCTGGATCATATGGGACATGGATTCTTAAAGTTCTGAGGCAGTTCCACACCGCTTGGTGTAGTGGCTGCACCGCTCTGCCCTCCCACCAATGGTGCAGGAGGCTTCCCTTCTCTCCACCTCCTCTCTGACACTTGTTGCTTCCTGTCTGGTTCCTGATAGC
>NW_025803716.1:0-3491 GCF_021613505.1 Equus quagga
GCTATCAGGAACCAGACAGGAAGCAACAAGTGTCAGAGAGGAGGTGGAGAGAAGGGAAGCCTCCTGCACCATTGGTGGGAGGGCAGAGCGGTGCAGCCACTACACCAAGCGGTGTGGAACTGCCTCAGAACTTTAAGAATCCATGTCCCATATGATCCAGCTATTCCTCTGCGGCGTGTTGATCCAAAGAACTCGGAAACACTACTGCATAAAGACATGTGCACCGCTGAGTTCACCACAGCGTCACTCCCACTACCCAAGACTTGGAAGCCTCCCTGGTGCCCAGCAAGGGACGAGTGCAGAAGGAAGATGGGCTATAGCCACGCAATGGCATACCAGTCAGCCGGAACCAAGGATGCAATCCAGCCATTTGTGACCACCAGAATGGCTGTGAGGGTTTTAGGGAAGTGAAACAAGCCCCAGGGAGAAAGTCAAATACCGTAGGATCTCACTTAAGAGGAGAAGAAAAAACAAGCGGTCAGGAACAGGTGGCACGGGACATTTGATTGGGGCTTCCCAGAGACAAAGCAGGGAGGTGTGAGAGGGTGAAACAGATGATGACACACAAGTGTGTGGTGAGGGCCTGCTATTAGGCTTACGAAGGTGAAGATGATGTAAGCTACACGGAATTCTACATTGATGAGGATGCAAATCGGAAAGATATAGGATGTTCTAATGCAGGGTTACAGCAATAAATTCACCTAAAAGAAAAAAAATCCAAAATGGGGTCCAGAATGACGGCATAAAGCTTTGGGGATGAAAGGGATTAGAGAAGGTGAACTTCCAAGGCTGGAAAATCACCTCAAAATGCGTACTGATGCTACAGAAAGGTAGACCATTCCAAATAGATGAAGAGGAATACTACCCACAGAACATGATGCGTGCTAAACCCATGCACCAACGGAAAAGGTTACCGTCCAGGATGTTACTATTAATCACATTCACGAATAATCCAAACAGGCCCACATGTTCCCAGTCTCAGGCAAAAGGTTGGTCCAAAAGTCCAATTCAGGGCCAGCCCTGTGGCAGAGCGGGTAAGTGCCCACGTTCCGCTTGGCCGGCCCAGGCCTCACTGTTTCACATCAGGAGTGCAGATCACATTAGCGGTGTTAGGAAATATAGATTTCATGGTATGGTGCGGACAGGGATCATAAAGTAAGTAGCAATGGTGAGGTTACCTTATCAATACGCAGCAGAAAAAGAACCGTGAGGCTTTTACAATCCATGAACGCATCTGTTACACTTCCCCAAAGGAAGAAGGAAGGAAAACATGGGACCTGCCAAGGTGGAATTGGCAGAGTGCTAGGAGATGACACGATCATTGCGCATCAGAGGATTGCCCGGGCAACTACAACTTGGGAGGGAGTCCAGGACTCACTCTGGGGAACGTCCACACGTCCACCCACTTGGCCATCTACATAAAATGTAAGGGATAAAACCCAGGATAATCTTACAGGAAAGAATCCAGTGTCTAGAGAAAATGTAGCAGGTCTTCTAAAGTTTGAGGAGAAAGTCAGAAACCCACAAGAAATCGAGAAAAAGGAAAACTATCCTACCTGGAAAGGGTGAGGAGTCAGACTGGCCTGAGATGGCTCTGAAACTCCGTGTGCACGCAGGTTGTCAGGACAACTTCGAATTTTGAGGTTGTTTATGACATCACGGGGATCATGTCCGCCAAGATGGCCGCACGGTTACAGACTGAGGATTGGCCTAGGCTAGGCTATTAAAGGGAGGGATACCCAGAAACAGCTTTGAAAAACAGAAAGTGGGCACAGAAGCTGGAAGATATAAAACAGACGCTGATTCAACGGGTAAGAAAGGAATCCTTGGCATGAAGCGAGAATACAGGGACAAGCACTGAGAGGAGAACGTTGTCATCTATTCAAGTCTATGGGGAGGCCATGCTGATTCAAGCTTGCAACTTGATTGGAAGCAAGAGGCTGGACTTGGGCCTTATCAGACCTATGTGGTCCTTCTGCATTAAGCATAAGCCAAAGTCAAGAATGAGGTCTTGACGACGTTGAAGAGAAGACTCGATGCCTCCTTTCCTAGGACCCTGGCATTCTTTGCAGATCAGTCTCACTTTCCATAGCTCTGGCGTGACGGGAGCCCACTGGGTAGAGGCTAATGTGTCCCAAGAGATGTCTTGGAAGCCTTGAAGGAATGGAGCCCTGTCACGCTTGGGGTATGTCTCTTTGTTTGGAAGTGCTCTACAAGGGTGTTGAAAAGCACCCTTTTCCATAGGGCTTCGCTCCTTCGTGAAGGCTGACCTCCCAGGCTAGTGTGCTCAGTTTGCCTCCAATGAAATTCTCTCCCCCTACCTCTTGCCGTAGAAGGATTATTGATTATGTGTTTTGACACCATATGTAAGGAAGTGGGCTGAAAATTAGAACATTGCAATTCTGTTTAAAGAAAAATGAACAGGCCAGGGCTGAGGATGTAAGGCAAACAAATGGCACAGCCTATAGAAACAAAGTAAGCCTGTATCTAGACGGAATCTAGGGGAACGTTCCAGGATCAGGGGTGAAGTTCAAAACTTCCCAAATCCGGAAAGGAGACAGAAAAATATCTTTCCTGAAGAGGGGAATTCATCAGATTTGACTAATTTGTCTTGGAAACATTGTGTCCGTGTAGGGGGATGCCAGAACCACCTTGAATTTAGAGTTTCTGACCTCAGGATGTCAAATCAACCCAGATGACCACGTGTTCTCAGCGCTTACTTTGACCCAGGCTAGGACTGCAAAGACTCCTTCAAGTGACCGGTGCACATTCAAAGAAAACAACCAAGAGTCACGAAAGCACCCACACCTCGGCCTAGAGAACATACGGTGATTCAAGAAATGCAAAATTAATCACCTGGAATGAAGGGGAACGGACCGATAAGCATGTCTAAGTGGGATAGCTGAGAAATACCATGACGATTATACTACGGAAAAGAGAAAAAGGTCCCAGAAAATGGAAGGCAAACAGAAATCACACCTGGATAATCCACAATGAAAGATGATGTCAGTCTTTAGACAGACTCTGCTGGAACGCTTGAGAGGCCGAGAAATTCACAAGCCAAAAGATGGCAGCGAAGGTCAAGCCTGGGCTAAGTGGGAAGGGTGATATATGAGGCTGCTCCAAGCGGGCCATGAAACCGTGTGTCCATGAAGCTTGCCGGGACAGCAGAGACACGATTATGACAAATCCTCTGACATCACAGTGGACCCGAAAAACAACCTGGCCTCATCTACACAGTGCCAGAGTTGGGCTCAAGTAGCATATTCAAGTCCCATTGCCCTCAACTGCAGGTTGCCAATGGAACATGAAAGGGGCCGGCCGGTGTTGCAGCGATGAGGTCCTCACCTTCTGGGTCGGTGGCCCGGGGTGGGCCAGGTGGACCCTCGGGTGAGCCTGCTCACCGCTGCTTCAGTCATTCTGGGGCAGGCGTCCGAGGTAGTGTAGAGGCAGATGGGAAGGGACGTTAGACAGGGCCAGACTTCCACAGC